>NC_090442.1:1005418280-1005598588 GCF_031143425.1 Pleurodeles waltl | reverse complement strand
AAATAGTCTGAATGGACAGCATGCGGAAATGCACTGTCCAGATCCAGGTATTCACCTCCTTTAGATTGAGCACCGGTCGAAATCCCCCTGAAACTTTCTGCACAAGAAACAAGACCGAAAAAGTGCCCTGGCCCCTTTCGTCTAGCGGAACGTGGGAAATGGCTCCCTTGACCAGTAAGTCCCGCACTCCGTCCAAAAAAGCTCTTCTCCGTGGACCCCTCTGAAGGCAGAGGAGTGGGACGTACCCCTGAATCTGGAGGAACCCTCACAAAATCCATGACATAACCATTGTACACAATGTCTAGAACCCAATGATTGTTTACACTGTCCTCCCAAGCTGAAAGAAAGTGACTCTGTCTTCCCCAACCGCCCTCTGCCAGGCCCACAGAGATTGTCAGGACCCCTCCTTGAAACCACCCCGGGTCGCAGGAGCTGACTTCATAGGCGAAAAACGCAGCTGGAAACGCCGTTTCCTAAATGAAAAGGATTTAGCATCCCTAGTAGGAGAAGATCTGGAATGCTTCTTCCACCCTTTACCCGAAGAAGAACCCCCCTTATACGGTAAGACATGCTTCCGCTCCATAAATGCCTTGGAAAGCATGGATGGCAATTGTTCTCCAAACAAGCTATGACCTACAAACGGCAGGCTCAACAAGGCTGCCTTTTCCCCTGGATCCGCCTTCCAGGAACGCAGCCAGAGGGACCTACGAGCCCCAAACAAAGACCCAGACCGCCAGAGCCGAAGTACGGACCACATCAGAAGACACATCAGCCAACTATCGGGCCTGCTGCTCCATACCAGCCAGGAGCTCCGAACATTCCGCCCCTTCCTGTACAGCCACGCCCAGTTTATCAAAGTCTTGTACCAATGACTGGGACGCATAAGCAGAATAAATCCCTGCCCTCAGCGCCAGATTCTCTGCAGCAAAAGCCCTCTTAAGACCTGAATCCACTGTACGGTCTGTGGCATCCGTAGGCACAACAATCCTCCGGATTGACTGCCGTTTGCCAAACAGAGTAGCCAAATAGAATCCAGATGTACTGAATGAGGTAAAACCTCCTCACCCTCAAGCAAGTAAAGTTTCCGAAGGAAACGTGGAACCTGAGCCTCATCCACAACCTTCCACACACAAAACACCATATCCTTCACAGGACCCTGAAAAGGCATGGCAAACTTCAAAGGTGTCTGATATTGAGGAAATAAAAGAGAATCCGAGTTTGTAGGTTGAAACACTGAGAAACCCAAATTGTCCCGAACATGTGCCATCACTTCCCACATGTCGTCTCTGGAAACATATTTCCCCCAGATGACGTCGATGGGGCCTCATCCTCACTCTCCGACGAGGACTTCCTTGCCGCTATTGATGAGTGCGCAAGCTTAGGCTGACCAGTCCAGGCCATACCTGCATGCAGTGCCCTGGTAACAGCCACCTCAACCAAATCCTGCACCTCCTCTCTGGACATGAGGGGAGTACCCCTGCCTTGCAACAGTGAGGTCTCAGGACAACTACCTTGGCCCAAATCATAAAAACCACGGGCAGAACGCCCGTCCTACCTGACGAGCAGCTCAAAAGCGAAGTCCCTCAGTTCCCCGCGGCTCCGCGGCGCGGAAACCGACGCCCCAGCCACAGAGGGCCGGCAGACTCCGTCAGCCGGCCCCCAGTACACGCCTCCCGAGCAGCCCTGCTGCTCGTCAAAGACGCGACCCAGCCAGCGCACTCCTCGCGGAGCTCCACGTCCCGAGGAGTGCCTCCACCGATGACCTCCAGGCCCCGCCGTGGCAGGTGAGAAAGGGAAGAAAACCGTCTAGCGTGGGCTAGACAAAAGAACAGGAGGGGATAAGGGTGGGGGGGGGGTTTTGAAAGGGGAAGGGAGGGTCTAGGGGGGAGGCGGGAGGCCTCATTGGTTAAAAGGAAGGCGAGGGAGGGACGGGAGGTAATTCAACTTTTGTCTAAGTTGACATGTGTGCCGCTTTCCATGTCAGAATGGGACATTTTGACTTATTGAATGTAAAGATAAACTTTTTTGATCCAAATAGTGTAAAAGTGCAAATTCATAGTTTCTGTCAAAAAAGTGACAAAGTCCCATTCTGAATGGGCACTTGGAAAAAATTTCAACTTTTTTCATCCAAACAGTGAAAAAATACAAATTCAATGTTTTTCTTCAAAAAAAGTCACAAAGTCCCATTCTGAATGGGCACTTAGAAGGAAATTCAACTTTTTTCATCCAAAAGTGAACAAATCCAAATTTCACCTTTTTAGTCCCAAAAGTGAAAAAATCTAATTTCAATTTTTTTCATCAAAAAAGTGACAAACTCCATTCTGACTGGACACTTAGAAAAAAGTTCAACTTTTTTTCATCCAAAAAGTGAAAAAATCCAAACTCAATGTTTTTCTTCAAAAAAGTCACAAAGTCCCATTCTGAATGGGGACTTGGAAAAAATATAAACTTTTATCGTCCAAAAAGTGAAAACATCCAAATTAAATTTTCTTTTCAAAGAAGTGACACATTCCCATTCTGACAAGGGATTTGGAACTACTTTTGACTTTTTTCAAAAGTTTAATTTTTTTCTAAGTCCCATCTCATTCTGAGATGGGACTTAGAAAAATAATTAAACTTTTGTCTACGTTGACATGTGTGCCGCTTCCCATGTCAGAATGGGACATTTTGACTTATTGATGGAAAGATAAACTTTTTTGATCCAAATAGTGAAAAAGTGCAAATTCATACTTTTCGTCAAAAAATGACAATGTCTCATTTTGAGTGGGCACTTAGAAAAAATTTCAACTTTTTCATCCAAAAAGTGAAAAAGTCAAAATTTCATCTTTTTTAGTCCCAAAAGTGAAAAATCCAATTCAATTTTTTCTTCAAAAAAGTCAAAAAGTCCCATTCTGAATGGGCACTTAGAAAAAAAATTCAACTTTTTTTCATCCAAAAAGTGAAAAAATACAAATTTCATCTTTTTTAGTCCCAAAAGTGAAAAAATCTAATTTCAGTTTTTTTCATCAAAAAAGTGACAAACTCCCATTCTGACTGGACACTTAGAAAAAAGTTCAATTTTTTCATCCAAACAGTGAAAAAATACAAATTCAATGTTTTTCTTCAAAAAAGTCACAAAGTCCCATTCTGAATGGGCACTTAGAAGGAAATTCAACTTTTTTCATCCAAAAAGTGAACAAATCCAAATTTCATCTTTTTTAGTCCCAAAAGTGAAAAAATCTAATTTCAATTTTTTTCATCAAAAAAGTGACAAACTCCCATTCTGACTGGACACTTAGAAAAAAGTTCAACTTTTTTCATCCAAAAAGTGAAAAAATCCAAACTCAATGTTTTTCTTAAAAAAAGTCACAAAGTCCCATTCTGAATGGGGACTTGGAAAAAAATATCAACTTTTATCGTCCAAAAAGTGAAAACATCCAAATAAAATTTTCTTTTTCAAAGAAGTGACACATTCCCATTCTGACAAGGGATTTGGAACTACTTTTGACTTTTTTCAAAAGTTGAATTTTTATCTAAGTCCCATCTCATTCTGAGATGGGACTTAGAAAATAATTAAACTTTTGTCTACGTTGACATGTGTGCCGCTTCCCATGTCAGAATGGGACATTTCGACTTATTGGATGGAAAGATAAACTTTTTTGATCCAAATAGTGAAAAAGTGCAAATTCATACTTTTCGTCAAAAAATGACAGTCTCATTTTGAGTGGGCACTTAGAAACAATTTCAACTTTTTCATCCAAAAAGTGAAAAGTCAAAATTTCATCTTTTTTAGTCCCAAAAGTGAAAAAATCCAATTCAATTTTTTTCTTCAAAAAAGTCAAAAAGTCCCATTCTGAATGGGCACTTAGAAAAAAAAATCAACTTTTTTCATCCAAAAAGTGAAAAAATCCAAATTTCATCTTTTTAGTCCCAAAAGTGAAAAAATCTAATTTCAGTTTTTTTCATCAAAAAAGTGGACAAACTCCCATTCTGACTGGACACTTAGAAAAAAGTTCAACTTTTTTCATCCAAAAGAGAAAAACATCCAAATGTAATTTTCTTCTTCAAAGAAGTGACAAATTCGCATCCTGACAAGGGACTTGGAAGCACTTTAGACTTTTTTCAAAAGTTAATTTTTTTCTAAGTCCCATCTAATTCTGAGATGGGACTTGAAAATAATTCAACTTTTGCCTATGTTGAAATGTGTGCCGCTTTCCATGTCAGAATGGGACATTTTGACTTATTGAATGGAAAGATAAACTTTTTTGATCCAAATAGTGTAAAAGTGCAAATTCATAGTTTTCGTCAAAAAAGTGACAAAGTCCCATTCTGAGTGGGCACTTGGAAAAAATGTCAACTTTTTTCATCCAAACAGTGAAAAAATACAAATTCAATGTTTTTCTTCAAAAAAAGTCACAAAGTCCCATTCTGAATGGGCACTTAGAAAGAAATTCAACTTTTTTCATCCAAAAAGTGAAAAAATCCAAATTTCATCTTTTTTAGGTCCCAAAAGTGAAAAAATCTAATTTCATTTTTTTCATCAAAAAAGTGACAAACTCCCATTCTGACTGGACACTTAGAAAAAAGTTCAACTTTTTTCATCCAAAAAGTGAAAAAATCCAAACTCAATGTTTTTCTTCAAAAAGTCACAAAGTCCCATTCTGAATGGGGACTTGGAAAAAATATCAACTTTTATCGTACAAAAAGTGAAAACATCCAAATTAAATTTTCTTTTTCAAAGAAGTGACACATTCCCATTCTGACAAGGGATTTGGAACTACTTTTGACTTTTTTCAAAAGTTGAATTTTTATCTAAGTCCCATCTCATTCTGAGATGGGACTTAGAAAATAATTAAACTTTTGTCTAAGTTGACATGTGTGCCGCTTCCCATGTCAGAATGGGATATTTTGTCTTATTGGGATGGAAAGATAAACTTTTTTGATCCAAATAGTGAAAAAGTGCAAATTCATACTTTTCGTCAAAAAATGACAATGTCTCATTTTGAGTGGGAACTTAGAAAAAATTTCAACTTTTTCTTCCAAAAAGTGAAAAAGTCAAAATTTCATCTTTTTTAGTCCCAAAAGTGAAAAAATCAAATTTCAATTTTTTCTTCAAAAAAGTCACAAAGTCCCATTCTGAATGGGCACTTTAGACTTTTTTCAAAAGTTTAATTTTTTTCTAAGTCCCATCTCATTCTGAGATGGGACTTGAAAATAATTCAACTTTTGTCTAAGTTGACATGTGTGCCGCTTCCCATGTCAGAATGGGACATTTTGACTTATTGAATGGAAAGATAAACTTTTTTGATCCAAATAGTGTAAAAGTGCAAATTCATAGTTTTCGTCAAAAAAGTGACAAAGTCCCATTCTGAGTAGGGATTTGAAAAAATTTCACATTTTACATCCAAAATGTGAAAAAAATCCAAATTTAATCTTTTTAGTCCCAAGAGTGAAAAAACAAATTTCAATATTTTTCTTCAAAAAAGTGCCAAAGTCCCATTCTGAGTGGGCACTTGGAAAAAATGTCAACTTTTTTCATCCAAACAGTGAAAAAATACAAATTCAATGTTTTTCTTCAAAAAAAGTCACAAAGTCCCATTCTGAATGGGCACTTAGAAAGAAATTCAACTTTTTTCATCCAAAAAGTGAAAAAATCCAAATTTCATCTTTTTTAGTCCCAAAAGTGAAAAAATCTAATTTCATTTTTTTTCATCAAAAAAGTGACAAACTCCCATTCTGACTGGACACTTAGAAAAAAGTTCAACTTTTTTCATCCAAAAAGTGAAAAAATCCAAACTCAATGTTTTTCTTCAAAAAAGTCACAAAGTCCCATTCTGAATGGGGACTTGGAAAAAATATCAACTTTTATCGTACAAAAAGTGAAAACATCCAAATTAAATTTTCTTTTTCAAAGAAGTGACACATTCCCATTCTGACAAGGGATTTGGAACTACTTTTGACTTTTTTCAAAAGTTGAATTTTTATCTAAGTCCCATCTCATTCTGAGATGGGACTTAGAAAATAATTAAACTTTTGTCTAAGTTGACATGTGTGCCGCTTCCCATGTCAGAATGGGATATTTTGTCTTATTGGATGGAAAGATAAACTTTTTTGATCCAAATAGTGAAAAAGTGCAAATTCATACTTTTCGTCAAAAAATGACAATGTCTCATTTTGAGTGGGAACTTAGAAAAAAATTCAACTTTTTCTTCCAAAAAGTGAAAAAGTCAAAATTTCATCTTTTTTAGTCCCAAAAGTGAAAAAATCAAATTTCAATTTTTTCTTCAAAAAAGTCACAAAGTCCCATTCTGAATGGGCACTTTAGACTTTTTTCAAAGTTTAATTTTTTTCTAAGTCCCATCTCATTCTGAGATGGGACTTGAAAATAATTCAACTTTTGTCTAAGTTGACATGTGTGCCGCTTCCCATGTCAGAATGGGACATTTTGACTTATTGAATGGAAAGATAAACTTTTTTGATCCAAATAGTGTAAAAGTGCAAATTCATAGTTTTCGTCAAAAAAGTGACAAAGTCCCATTCTGAGTGGGCACTTGGAAAAAATTTCAACTTTTTTCATCCAAACAGTGAAAAAATACAAATTCAATGTTTTTTCTTCAAAAAAAGTCACAAAGTCCCATTCTGAATGGGCACTTAGAAAGAAATTCAACTTTTTTCATCCAAAAAGTGAAAAAATCAAAATTTCATCTTTTTTAGTCCCAAAAGTGAAAAAATCGAATTTCAATTTTTTTCATCAAAAAAGTGACAAACTCAGATTCTGACTGGACACTTAGAAAAAAAGTTCAACTTTTTTCATCCAGAAAGTGAAAAAATCCAAACTCAATGTTTTTCTTCAAAAAAGTCACAAAGTCCCATTCTGAATGGGGACTTGGAAAAAATATAAACTTTTATCGTCCAAAAAGTGAAAACATCCAAATTAAATTTTCTTTTTCAAAGAAGTGACACATTCCCATTCTGACAAGGATTTGGAACTACTTTTGACTTTTTTCAAAAGTTGAATTTTTATCTAAGTCCCATCTCATTCTGAGATGGGACTTAGAAAATAATTAAACTTTTGTCTAAGTTGACATGTGTGCCGCTTCCCATGTCAGAATGGGATATTTTGTCTTATTGGATGGAAAGATAAACTTTTTTGATCCAAATAGTGAAAAAGTGCAAATTCATACTTTTCGTCAAAAAATGACAATGTCTCATTTTGAGTGGGCACTTAGAAAAAATTTCAACTTTTTCATCCAAAAAGTGAAAAAGTCAAAATTTCATCTTTTTTAGTCCCAAAAGTGAAAAAATCTAATTTCAGTTTTTTTCATCAAAAAAGTGACAAACTCCCATTCTGACTGGACACTTAGAAAAAAGTTCAACTTTTTTCATCCAAAAAGAGAAAAACATCCAAATGTAATTTTCTTCTTCAAAGAAGTGACAAATTCGCATCCTGACAAGGGACTTGGAAGCACTTTAGACTTTTTTCAAAAGTTTATTTTTTTCTAAGTCCCATCTAATTCTGAGATGGGACTTGAAAATAATTCAACTTTTGCCCTATGTTGAAATGTGTTGCCGCTTTCCATGTCAGAATGGGACATTTTGACTTATTGAATGGAAAGATAAACTTTTTTGATCCAAATAGTGTAAAAGTGCAAATTCATAGTTTTCGTCAAAAAAGTGACAAAGTCCCATTCTGAGTGGGCACTTGGAAAAAATGTCAACTTTTTTCATCCAAACAGTGAAAAAATACAAATTCAATGTTTTTCTTCAAAAAAGTCACAAAGTCCCATTCTGAATGGGCACTTAGAAAGAAATTCAACTTTTTTCATCCAAAAAAGTGAAAAAAATCAAAATTTCATCTTTTTTAGTCCCAAAAGTGAAAAAATCTAATTTCATTTTTTTTCATCAAAAAAGTGACAAACTCCCATTCTGACTGGACACTTAGAAAAAAGTTCAACTTTTTTCATCCAAAAAGTGAAAAAATCCAAACTCAATGTTTTTCTTCAAAAAAGTCACAAAGTCCCATTCTGAATGGGGACTTGGAAAAAATATCAACTTTTATCGTACAAAAAGTGAAAACATCCAAATTAAATTTTCTTTTTCAAAGAAGTGACACATTCCCATTCTGACCAAGGGATTTGGAACTACTTTTGACTTTTTTCAAAGTTGAATTTTTATCTAAGTCCCATCTCATTCTGAGATGGGACTTAGAAAATAATTAAACTTTTGTCTAAGTTGACATGTGTGCCGCTTCCCATGTCAGAATGGGATATTTTGTCTTATTGGATGGAAAGATAAACTTTTTTGATCCAAATAGTGAAAAAGTGCAAATTCATACTTTTCGTCAAAAAATGACAATGTCTCATTTTGAGTGGGAACTTAGAAAAAATTTCAACTTTTTCTTCAAAAAGTGAAAAAGTCAAAATTTCATCTTTTTTAGTCCCAAAAGTGAAAAAATCAAATTTCAATTTTTTCTTCAAAAAAGTCACAAAGTCCCATTCTGAATGGGCACTTTAGACTTTTTTCAAAAGTTTAATTTTTTTCTAAGTCCCATCTCATTCTGAGATGGGACTTGAAAATAATTCAACTTTTGTCTAAGTTGACATGTGTGCCGCTTCCCATGTCAGAATGGGACATTTGACTTATTGAATGGAAAGATAAACTTTTTTGATCCAAATAGTGTAAAAGTGCAAATTCATAGTTTTCGTCAAAAAAGTGACAAAGTCCCATTCTGAGTGGGCACTTGGAAAAATTTCAACTTTTTTCATCCAAACAGTGAAAAAATACAAATTCAATGTTTTTCTTCAAAAAAAGTCACAAAGTCCCATTCTGAATGGGCACTTAGAAAGAAATTCAACTTTTTTCATCCAAAAAGTGAAAAAATCAAAATTTCATCTTTTTTAGTCCCAAAAGTGAAAAAATCGAATTTCAATTTTTTTCATCAAAAAAGTGACAAACTCAGATTCTGACTGGACACTTAGAAAAAAGTTCAACTTTTTTCATCCAAAAAGTGAAAAAATCCAAACTCAATGTTTTTCTTCAAAAAGTCACAAAGTCCCATTCTGAATGGGGACTTGGAAAAAATATAAACTTTTATCGTCCAAAAAGTGAAAACATCCAAATTAAATTTTCTTTTTCAAAGAAGTGACCACATTCCCATTCTGACAAGGGATTTGGAACTACTTTTGACTTTTTTCAAAAGTTGAATTTTTATCTAAGTCCATCTCATTCTGAGATGGGACTTAGAAAATAATTAAACTTTTGTCTAAGTTGACATGTGTGCCGCTTCCCATGTCAGAATGGGATATTTTGTCTTATTGGATGGAAAGATAAACTTTTTTGATCCAAATAGTGAAAAAGTGCAAATTCATACTTTTCGTCAAAAAATGACAATGTCTCATTTTGAGTGGGCACTTAGAAAAAATTTCAACTTTTTCATCCAAAAAGTGAAAAAGTCAAAATTTCATCTTTTTTAGTCCCAAAAGTGAAAAAATCTAATTTCAGTTTTTTTTCATCAAAAAAAGTGACAAACTCCCATTCTGACTGGACACTTAGAAAAAAGTTCAACTTTTTTCATCCAAAAAGAGAAAAACATCCAAATGTAATTTTCTTCTTCAAAGAAGTGACAAATTCGCATCCTGACAAGGGACTTGGAAGCACTTTAGACTTTTTTCAAAAGTTTAATTTTTTTCTAAGTCCCATCTAATTCTGAGATGGGACTTGAAAATAATTCAACTTTTGCCTATGTTGAAATGTGTGCCGCTTTCCATGTCAGAATGGGACATTTTGACTTATTGAATGGAAAGATAAACTTTTTTGATCCAAATAGTGTAAAAGTGCAAATTCATAGTTTTCGTCAAAAAAGTGACAAAGTCCCATTCTGAGTGGGCACTTGGAAAAAATGTCAACTTTTTTCATCCAAACAGTGAAAAAATACAAATTCAATGTTTTCTTCAAAAAAAGTCACAAAGTCCCATTCTGAATGGGCACTTAGAAAGAAATTCAACTTTTTTCATCCAAAAGTGAAAAAATCAAAATTTCATCTTTTTAGTCCCAAAAGTGAAAAAATCTAATTTCATTTTTTTTCATCAAAAAAGTGACAAACTCCCATTCTGACTGGACACTTAGAAAAAAGTTCAACTTTTTTCATCCAAAAAGTGAAAAAATCCAAACTCAATGTTTTTCTTCACAAAAAAGTTCACAAAGTCCCATTCTGAATGGGGACTTGGAAAAAATATCAACTTTTATCGTACAAAAAGTGAAAACATCCAAATTAAATTTTCTTTTTCAAAGAAGTGACACATTCCCATTCTGACAAGGGATTTGGAACTACTTTTGACTTTTTTCAAAAGTTGAATTTTTATCTAAGTCCCATCTCATTCTGAGATGGGACTTAGAAAATAATTAAACTTTATGTCTAAGTTGACATGTGTGCCGCTTCCCATGTCAGAATGGGATATTTTGTCTTATTGGATGGAAAGATAAACTTTTTTGATCCAAATAGTGAAAAAGTGCAAATTCATACTTTTCGTCAAAAAATGACAATGTCTCATTTTGAGTGGGAACTTAGAAAAAATTTCAACTTTTTCTTCCAAAAAGTGAAAAAGTCAAAATTTCATCTTTTTTAGTCCCAAAAGTGAAAAAATCAAATTTCAATTTTTTCTTCAAAAAAGTCACAAAGTCCCATTCTGAATGGGCACTTTAGACTTTTTTCAAAAGTTTAATTTTTTTCTAAGTCCCATCTCATTCTGAGATGGACTTGAAAATAATTCAACTTTTGTCTAAGTTGACATGTGTGCCGCTTCCCATGTCAGAATGGGACATTTTGACTTATTGAATGGAAAGATAAACTTTTTTGATCCAAATAGTGTAAAAGTGCAAATTCATAGTTTTCGTCAAAAAAGTGACAAAGTCCATTCTGAGTAGGGATTTGAAAAAATTTCACATTTTACATCCAAAATGTGAAAAAAATCCAAATTTAATCTTTTTAGTCCCAAGAGTGAAAAACAAATTTCAATATTTTTCTTCAAAAAAGTGACAAAGTCCCATTCTGAGTGGGCACTTGGAAAAAATGTCAACTTTTTCATCCAAACAGTGAAAAAATACAAATTCAATGTTTTTCTTCAAAAAAGTCACAAAGTCCCATTCTGAATGGGCACTTAGAAAGAAATTCAACTTTTTTCATCCAAAAAGTGAAAAAATCCAAATTTCATCTTTTTTAGTCCCAAAAGTGAAAAAATCTAATTTCATTTTTTTTCATCAAAAAAGTGACAAACTCCCATTCTGACTGGACACTTAGAAAAAAGTTCAACTTTTTTCATCCAAAAAGTGAAAAAATCCAAACTCAATGTTTTTCTTCAAAAAAGTCACAAAGTCCCATTCTGAATGGGGACTTGGAAAAAATATCAACTTTTATCGTACAAAAAGTGAAAACATCCAAATTAAATTTTCTTTTTCAAAGAAGTGACACATTCCCATTCTGACAAGGGGATTTGGAACTACTTTTGACTTTTTTCAAAAGTTGAATTTTTATCTAAGTCCCATCTCATTCTGAGATGGGACTTAGAAAATAATTAAACTTTTGTCTAAGTTGACATGTGTGCCGCTTCCCATGTCAGAATGGGATATTTTGTCTTATTGGATGGAAAGATAAACTTTTTTGATCCAAATAGTGAAAAAGTGCAAATTCATACTTTTCGTCAAAAATGACAATGTCTCATTTTGAGTGGGAACTTAGAAAAATTTCAACTTTTTCTTCCAAAAAGTGAAAAAGTCAAAATTTCATCTTTTTTAGTCCCAAAAGTGAAAAAATCAAATTTCAATTTTTTCTTCAAAAAAGTCACAAAGTCCCATTCTGAATGGGCACTTTAGACTTTTTTCAAAAGTTTAATTTTTTCTAAGTCCCATCTCATTCTGAGATGGGACTTGAAAATAATTCAACTTTTGTCTAAGTTGACATGTGTGCCGCTTCCCATGTCAGAATGGGACATTTTGACTTATTGAATGGAAAGATAAACTTTTTTGATCCAAATAGTGTAAAAGTGCAAATTCATAGTTTTCGTCAAAAAAGTGACAAAGTCCCATTCTGAGTGGGCACTTGGAAAAAATTTCAACTTTTTTCATCCAAACAGTGAAAAAATACAAATTCAATGTTTTTCTTCAAAAAAAGTCACAAAGTCCCATTCTGAATGGGCACTTAGAAAGAAATTCAACTTTTTTCATCCAAAAAGTGAAAAAATCAAAATTTCATCTTTTTTAGTCCCAAAAGTGAAAAAATCGAATTTCAATTTTTTTCATCAAAAAAGTGACAAACTCAGATTCTGACTGGACACTTAGAAAAAAGTTCAACTTTTTTCATCCAAAAAGTGAAAAAATCCAAACTCAATGTTTTTCTTCAAAAAAGTCACAAAGTCCCATTCTGAATGGGGACTTGGAAAAAATATAAACTTTTATCGTCCAAAAAGTGAAAACATCCAAATTAAATTTTCTTTTTCAAAGAAGTGACACATTTCCCATTCTGACAAGGGATTTGGAACTACTTTTGACTTTTTTCAAAAGTTGAATTTTTATCTAAGTCCCATCTCATTCTGAGATGGGACTTAGAAAATAATTAAACTTTTGTCTAAGTTGACATGTGTGCCGCTTCCCATGTCAGAATGGGATATTTTGTCTTATTGGATGGAAAGATAAACTTTTTTGATCCAAATAGTGAAAAAGTGCAAATTCATACTTTTCGTCAAAAAATGACAATGTCTCATTTTGAGTGGGCACTTAGAAAAAATTTCAACTTTTTCATCCAAAAAGTGAAAAAGTCAAAATTTCATCTTTTTTAGTCCCAAAAGTGAAAAAATCCAATTTCAATTTTTTCGTTCAAAAAAGTCACAAAGTCCCATTCTGAATGGCACTTTAGACTTTTTTCAAAGTTTAATTTTTTTCTAAGTCCCATCTCATTCTGAGATGGACTTGGAAATAATTCAACTTTTGTCTAAGTTGACATATGTGCCGCTTCCCATGTCAGAATGGGACATTTTGACTTATTGAATGGAAAGATAAACTTTTTTGATCCAAATAGTGTAAAAGTGCAAATTCATAGTTTTCGTCAAAAAAGTGACAAAGTCCCATTCTGAGTGGGCACTTGGAAAAAATTTCAACTTTTTCATCCAACAGTGAAAAAATACAAATTCAATGTTTTTCTTAAAAAAAGTCACAAAGTCCCATTCTGAATGGGCACTTAGAAAGAAATTCAACTTTTTTCATCCAAAAAGTGAAAACATCAAAATTTCATCTTTTTTAGTCCCAAAAGTGAAAAAATCGAATTCAATTTTTTTCATCAAAAAAAGTGTCAAACTCCCATTCTGACTGGACACTTAGAAAAAAGTTCAACTTTTTTCATCCAAAAAGTGAAAAAATCCAAACTCAATGTTTTTCTTCAAAAAAGTCACAAAGTCCCATTCTGAATGGGGACTTGGAAAAATATAAACTTTTATCGTCCAAAAAGTGAAAACATCCAAATTAAATTTTCTTTTTCAAAGAAGTGACACATTCCCATTCTGACAAGGGATTTGGAAGTACTTTTGACTTTTTTCAAAAGTTAAATTTTTATCTAAGGCCCATCTCATTCTGAGATGGGACTTAGAAAATAATTCAACTTTTGTCTAAGTTGACATGTGTGCCGCTTCCCCATGTCAGAATGGGACATTTTGACTTAATTGGATGGAAAGATAAACTTTTTTTGATCCAAATAATGAAAAAGTGCAAATTCATACTTTTCGTAAAAAAATGACAATGTCTCTTTTTGAGTGGGCACTTAGAAAAAATGTCAACTTTTTCATCCAAAAATTGAAAAAAAATCCAAATTTGATCTTTTTTAGTCCCAAAAGTGAAAACATCAAATTTCAATTTTTTTCTTCAAAAAAGTGACAAAGTCCATTCTGAGTGGGCACTTAAAAAAAGTGAACTTTTTTCATCCAAAAAGTGAGAAAATCCAAACTCAATTTTTTTCTTCAAAAAAAATCACAAAGTCCCATTCTGAATGGGGACATACAAAAAATTTCAACTTTTATCGTCCAAACAGTGAAAACATCAAAATTTAATTTTCTTCTTTAAAGGAGTGACAAATTCCCATTCTGGCAAGATATTTGGAAGCACTTTTGGATTTTTTTCAAAAGTTGAATTTTTTTCTAAGTCCCATCTCAGGCTTAGAAAAGAAGTCAACTTTTGTCTAAGTTGACATGTGTGCCTCGTCCCATGTCAGAATGGGACATTTTGACTTATTGGATGGAAAGATAAACTTTTTTGATCCAAACAGTGAAAAAGTGCAAATTCATACTTTTTGTCAAAAAAGTGACAAAGTCCCATTCTGAGTGGGTACTTAGAAAAAAAATCACCTTTTTTAATCTAAAAAGTGAAAAAATCCAAATTTCAACTTTTATCGTCCAAAAAGTGAAAACATCCAAATTTAATTTTTCTTCTTCAAAAAGTGACAAAGTCCCATTCTGAATGGGCACTGACAAAAAAATTCAACTTTTTTCATCCAAAAAGTGAAAAAATCAAATATTCATCTTTTTTTGTCCCAAAAGTCAAACAATCAAATTTCATTTTTTTCTTCAAAAAAGTGACAAAGTACCATTCTGAGTATTAAAAAAAAATGTCAACTTTTTTCATCCAAAAAGTGAAAAAATCCAAATTCAAATTTTTTCTTCAAAATGTCACAAAGTCCCATTCTGAATGGGGACTTGGAAAAAATGTCAACTTTTTTCATCCAAAAGTCAAAAAATACAAATTCAATGTTTTTCTTCAAAAAAGTCACAAAGTCCCATTCTGAATGGGGGACTTAGAAAAATTTTCATTTTTTATTGTCCAAAAAGTGAAAACATCCAAATTTAATTTTCTTCTTCAAAGAACTGACACATTCCCATTCTGACAAGGGACTTGGAAGTACTTTTGGATTTTTTCAAAAGTTGAATTTTTTTCTAAGTCCCATAAGTCAACTTTTGTCTAAGTTGACATGTGTGCCGCTTCCCATGTCAGAATGGGACATTTTGACATAATGGATGGAAAGATAAAGGGGGCATATTTATACTCCGTTTGCGTTGAATTAGCGTCGTTTTTTTCGACGCAAATTCGGCGCAAAACTAACGCCATATTTATACTTTGGCGTTAGACGCGTTCTAGCGCCAAAGTATGAGGAAAGAGCGTCATTTTTTTGCGTGAACGCCTTCCTTGCGTTAATGACATGCAAGGTAGGCGTTCCGTCTAAAAAAATGACTGCGCCGCAAATGTGTCGTATTTATACTCCCGGGCAAAAATCATGCCCGGGAGTGGGAGGGCCAAAAAACCCTGCATTTGCGCCGGATTTTAGCGCCTGGGTCAGGGCAGGCGTTAAGGGACCTGTGGGCTCAAAATGAGCCCACAGCTGCCCTCCCATGCCCCCAGGGACCCCCCCCTGCCACCCTTGCCCACCCCAGGAGGACACCCAAGGCTGGAGGGACCCACCCCAGGGACATTCAGGTAAGTTCAGGTAAGTATAATTTTTTTTGGCATAGGGGGGCCTGATTTGTGCCCCCCTACATGCCTCAATGCCCAATGACCATGCCCAGGGGACATAAGTCCCCTGGGCATGGCCATTGGGCAAGGGGGCATGACTCCTGTCTTTATTAAGACAGGAGTCATGTAAATGGCGTCTGGGCGTCGTTAAAAATGGCGCAAATCGGGTGGAGGCGATTTTTTGCGTCAACCTGACTTGCACCATTTTTAAGACGCCCTAGCGCCATTTTTCCCAACGCCGGCGCTGCCTGGTGTACGTGGTTTTTTTCCACGCACACCAGGCAGCGCCGGTCTGCTTGCGCCGGCTAACGCCATTCAATTAATACGGCGCCCGCATGGCACTTCAGAATGGCGTTAGCCGGCGCAAAACATTTTGACGCTAAACTGCGTTAGCGCAGTTTAGCATCAAAAAGTATAAATACGGGCCAAACTTTTTTGATCCAAATAGTGAAAAAGTGCAAATTCATACTTTTTGTTAAAAAAGTGACAAAGTCCCATTCTGAGTAGGCACTTGGAAAAAATGTCAACTTTTTGCATTAAAAAGTGAAAAAATCTAACTTTCATATTTTTTAGTCCCAAAAGTGAAACAATCAAATTTCTATTTTTTTCTTAAAAAAAGTAACAAAGTCCCATTCTGAGTGGGCACTTTAAAAAAAAGTCTACTTTTTGCATTCAAAAAGTGAAAAAATCCAAATTTCATCTTTTTTAGTCCCAAAAGTGAAAAAATCAAATTTCAATTTTTTTCTTCAAAAAAGTGACAAAGTCCCATTCTGAACTGGGGACTTAGAAAATGTCAACTTCTATCGTCCAAAAAGTGAAAACATCCAAATTTAATTTTCTTCCTTAAAGAAGTGACAAATTCCCATTCTGACAAGATACTTGGAAGCACTTTTGGATTTTTTCAAAAGTTGAATTTTTTTCTAAGTCCCATCTCGTTCTGAGATGGGACTTAGAAAATAAGTCAACTTTTGTCTAAGTTGACATGTGTGCCGCTTCCCATGTCAGAATGGGACATTTTGATTTATTTGATGGAAAGATAAACTTTTTTGATCCAAATAGTGAAAAAGTGCAAATTCATACTTTTTGTCAAAGAAGTGACAAAGTCCCATTCTGAGTGGGCACTTAGAAAAAATGTAAACTTTTTGCATCCAAAAAGTGAAAAAAATCTAAATTTCATATTTTCTAGTCCCAAGAGTGAAAAAATCAAATTTCATTTTTTTTCTTCAAAAAAGTGCCAAAGTCCCATTCTGATTGGGCACTTAGAAAAAAATTCAACTTTTTTCATCCAAAAAGTGAAAAAATCCAAATTTCATCTTTTTTAGTCCCAAAAGTGAAAAAATCAAATTTCAATTTTTTTCTTAAAAAAAGTGACAAAGTCCCATTCTGAACTGGGGACTTAGAAAATGTCAACTTTTATCGTCCAAAAAGTGAAAACATCCAAATTAAATTTTCTTCTTCAAAGAAGTGACAAATTCCGGTTCTGAAAGGGACTTGGAAGCAGTTTTGACTTTTTTCATTCTGAGATGGGACTTAGAAAATGATTAAACTTTTGTCTAAGTTGACATGTGTGCCACTTCCCAAGTCAGAATGGGAAATTTTGACTCATTGGATGGAATGATAAACCTTTTTGATCCAAATAGTGAAAAAGTGCAAATTCATAGTTTTCGTCAAAAAAGTGAATTGTATTCAGAGCAACCCTACAGCGGCCTCCGTTCCAGATAAAGTCCCTCAACCCTGACTCCAGGGCTCTAAAGAAACCAGGGGGAACATAGTACGGGAGGTTGGAAAAAAAGTACAATAGGCGCGGCAGGGCTACCATCTTCAAGAGCCCTATTCTACCTGCCACCGACAGCTGTAGCGTCCTCCAAAAGGGCATTTGAGATTTGATCGAAGACACCGCTCTTGTGAGGTTGCCATCAACCAGATCCTCCTCACAGTGGTAGATTCGGACACCCAGATATCGGATCGTGCATGGCTGCCACAGAACAGGACTCCCAGCCACACTGAGCCCCGGGTCTGGGAGCCCAGGGTCAAATGGGAAAAGGCACGATTTGGACCAGTTGATCTTGAGGCCGGATATCAACGCAAAGCACTGTAGCAGCATCCCAACCTCTGACGGGATCTGCATGACATCTCTAAAGTACAGGAGGAGGTCATCAGCATACAACGACACTATGTGCATGCCGTCCGCTAGAGTGATGGCCCAGTCAATCCCCTCACCATGCAGGGCCGCAGCCAGGGGCTCAATGGGGAGTGAAAAGAACAGCGGCGAAAGAGGGCAGCCCTGTCTTTTGCCCCTGCACACTCGGATCGGCTCCAATATCACGGCCCTCAGCTTTACCCGGACCTGGGGCCTGGTGTATAACAGCTTAACCAGCCGAGTAAAGGATGGCCCTATACCAAACCCGCGCAATACCCTAAACAGGTAGGACCATTCTAGAGAGTCAAAAGCCTTCTCCAAATCTAGGACAAGGCAGCCCACCCTCGGCCAGTCCCGCCTCGCGTACTGCATGACACGAAACAACCGTCTAATATTATGTGAGGTGTCTCTGGCCGTCACAAACTTGTTCTGATCGGGGTGAACCAGGTCTGGCACTCTCGGCACAAGGCACACCACCAGCACCTTGGCTAGTATTTTATAGTCGGTGTTCAGCATCGCCAGGGGCCGGTACGATCCCATTTCCATTGGGTCCTTCCCGGGCTTCGGAAAGGACACCAGCAACGCCTCCCTCTGAGAGGCCAGGAGACAACCCCTCCGCTCAGCCTCCTCGTACACACAAAGCAACCTGGGTGTCAATTGGGATGCAAAGGCTTTGTAGAAGTCAACAGGCAAACCATCCGGGCCCGGTGTTTTACCGGATGGAAGCTCACGAATACTGGACTTTGTCTCCTCAAGATCAAGAGGCATCTCAAGTGCCTCCATCTGTTGCTCCTCTAAAAATGGAAACTCCACGCCAGCGAGAAATTTGCTGCAGACACTCTTCATTAGAGGCACCTCCGAGGTATAGAGCGCCCTATAATGCCTTGTAAACTCAGCCTGTATTTCCCCAGGCGCGTGCACCAATCCCCCGCCTGCAAGCGAATCTCCACTATCAGACCCATCTCACAATCACGTCGGATCAACCAAGCCAGCAGCTTGCCCGCTTTATCGGCCGAAGCATGAGTTCTTGTAGAGTGCGCAGCGTAGTTCAAACAGCGCAAGCGCTCGAGTAGCGACAGGTGTTCAGCGTGAGCTGCCAATAACATCGAATTTTCGGTCTGACTACCAGCCACTTCTTTTTCCGGCCGCCACATAACGCGCTCCACCCGAGCCAGGTCACGTTCGACAGAACGACGCAAATTACATTGAGTCCCCAAGCAGTGCCCACGGATAAAAACTTTAAATGTATCCCATTCTAACAAACCCGATGACGCAGTAATATCATTGTGCTCGAAATACTCCAGGATCGCAGCGCACAGTGACGCTCTGAAAGCAGTGTCTTCCAACAGTTCCGGCCTCAGCCTCCCAGTGGGAACAGCCAGAAGGGAGGACTCCCAACTCAGGCCCACAAGCAGCGGGTTTTGGTCCAAGTGCGTGCGCCCCAAGTAGTCCGTATTCACAATTACTGAGGCCAAATTCGGAGTGCAGAGTATTCTGTCTAAACGCACGTGTAGAGAGTGCAGAGCAGAGTAGAAGGAAAAGACTCTGTCGCCGGCGTGCCTCTGCCGCCATATATCTACCAATTGCCATTGCTGCGTCCAAGTCACTAAACCACGCACGGCAGTCACGACCGGGGACGTGGCCTAACAGCCATGGAAATTCACTCCAGCCCGCCAAACGTTGGGACAGTCCGTGCAGGAAAGAGGTCTGGTCCACGTTCGGAGCATAAATAGAACCCAGAACTACAGCATGACCCACCAGCCTCTCCCGAACCAGAACAAATCTACCCTGTGGGTCCGCGAGCTGCTCCTCTGCCGCAAAGGGAATGCCTGCTCTAATCACGATCAGAGCACCCCTAGCATACGCTGAGTGACCTGCCGCATAAAACTGCCCTCTCCAGCGTCAACGCAGTCAGGGGATCTCCGAGCCCACCAGGTGCGTCTCCTGCAGAAACGCCAAATGGACTGAGTGCCTTCTAAGATAGGAATAGATAGCATATCGGTGCTCAGGGGTGTGTATGCCTCTAATGTTCCAAGTAATCGCAGTGTATGAAGACATGTCATAGGTAGCAGACTACCCCCCATCCACCACCACTCTGCCCCTCCGCACAGCGTCACATCAACATTGACATTCTCCCAGCCATCGATCGGATGCTCTGTAGATGTCCTCAAGCAGAACCAAAACATAACTAATACCATCAGAGCAGATAGACAACAGGTCACCGCCCAAACACAACAACGAAAACAGTAGCGTGCAACAACACAACACACATTATGTGTCTCCACTAGTAGGAGTATGGGGTAGGCCAATCCCACAGGGAAGCTATCCAAGCACAAGCCATACTGTCCGGCTACAGCAGATAACAGAGAAGGGGACATAAGAGGAAGATCACACTCGCCAACCACAAGGGCGGGCAGCGAGTAAGGACAGACACAGCGCCAGTAGCCGCACGCGCAGCTCCCCTAGGTTAGATGCCCACATTCAACAACCAGATCCACCATCTGCTCACTTCATTAATTAGACTACTTGGAGTCAGGCACACACAACAAGCCAGATGGACAGTTCCAGCAATGTACAATTTTCCAACACAACTCGAGCATCCTTTAAAAGAGTTTGTCCGCCGTGGCTAGCTTTACAGGCGGGCCCCCGACGAGGCCCAGCTCCAAGAGGCAATCCGGTGTGATAGGTCGATCACTGGGCGGCTGCGAAAGTTCAGTGTCCGACTCTGATGCCAGCGGGGATGCGCTGATAGCAGCAGCAGAGTGAATCACTTCCTTCCTCTCCTGCATAAGCTGCTCCAAGTCTGGTGCGCGCGCCACGTGACCAGCACGGATTTCACCTCTCTTCTGGACGCGTCTGGCCCGGTTACGCTTGCCTCAAGGCACCGGCACAGGTCGCTCTGTCACGCCGCCCGAGGCCCGGCCCGTTGATTTGAGCCATTCCCACGCCGCCTCAGGTATGGCAAAGAAGTGCAACTTGTTCTCCACCACGACGCGCAGCTTGGCGAGAAATAGCAAAGAATAATTTAAGCCAAGAGATCTGAGCTTATGTTTCAACAGCAGGTAGGAGGCCTGGTCCCTTTGTACCGCTAGGGTATAGTCCGGGAACAGTAAGATCTGCGCATCATCCACCCGAGGGGGCGGAGAGGCTCTCACAGTTCGTAGTATAACGTCTCTGTCTGCATAATGGAAGAGGCGGATGATGAAAGGACGAGGAGCACTCCCCGGCGGTCTCGGTCACGCGGGAATCCTGTGTGCGCGCTCCACAGAGAAGAAAGGAGTGAGCGTGCCCGCCGGCACCAGCCCCCGCAGCCAACTCTCCGAGTAGGCCACAGGATCCTGGCCCTCAATGCCCTCCAGCAAGCCAACCACCCGAATATTGTTCCTCCTGGAGCGTCCCTCCGCGTCTTCCACCCGACGCTCCAACTCCGCTACACGGGCCTGCACATCTTCCATCTCCGACTTCAGACGGGAGGCTGTCGGCATCAATTCATCCACCTTCACTTCGATCTCGCCAGTTTTGTCCACCAACTTGCAATGGTCAGCATGCAGCAGGACAAGGTCGCTAGTCACCTTGTCTATTTTGGCTTCCAGCGATGTGCGGGCACGCTTCAACGAGTCTCCAATGCGCTCCACCGCAGCAAGAACTGCATCTAGCTTCTGGCTGTCCTCCACCGCCGAGTCCTGCGACCTCCCAGCTCCGGCACCAGAGCGCAGATGTCCCGTCCCTGCCATGTTCCAGGTCTCAAGAAGTTTCCACCTGTTCCCAAGGCGACACTCACCGCCTCGCCGCCTGTTGTACCCGCTCTGTACCTGTAATTGGCTTCAGTTGGGGCAGAGGGACCAAGCAAATAAATTGGCACCAAAGGTATAACAGTCTGACGCCGAGCAGGACAGCCAGTGACCGCTCCCGACTCCACACCACCAACACCTAGCTGTGATTGGCTCTGCAGCAACAAGCATCAAATGTAGTCCTCCATGCAGCGCCTGCCTCACTGTTGGCAAATGACTTACCACACAGTTCCCCACAGGTCCTCCTCTTTCACAGTTGCCCAGAATGATGGGACAGGCTGGGCCCGCTTGCCGGGGCCACCAGCTCACCACCACACGGCAGCACGAGCAGCCCGGCCCTCAATCTCCTCACCTCCAGGCTCCCACCGCACTTTCCAGCCCCGCAGGCCTCACCACCAGCCCACGGGTCCCAGGAAGCCAGCTAGGCCCAGGGCGGGCACAGGCGCAAGTCAGCAGCTCCCTCCGGGCCCAACACGGCCCAGACCACTTCCTGCCGGCAACAATCCCGGCGCGTTCCAGGTGAGGCTCCAGCCCCCGGGGGTGCACCTTCCTCCTGCTGTCCCCCCGAACAGGCTCCGTCCAGGCACCGCTGGGGCTCCGCTAGGTCCCAAGAGGGCCCCGCAGGTTAAGCCCGTATCCTCCACCGCCCTTCAGGAGGCTCCCCCCGACGGTCCGCCCGCCTCACACTCCTCCTCTCTCCTGGGATGCCTCTGCATCTCCCCGGGTAATGGCGGCCGCAGGAGAGCCTCGCAGCGAGGTCGCCCAAGCTCGGGGACCCAGCCTCCACAGCGTGCGCCGCACCACTCAGCGCGGCCATGCCACCACCCGGCCCAGCCCCGCAGGCCCCGGCCCACGCGGTTCCGGCTCAGCTCCTCCGGGGGCCGCTTCAGAAAGTCGGCCCGCGGCTCCAAAGTGCCCCAATGCTGCTCGGGCCCCGATCCGGTCGCCCGCGGATCGTCTCTGTTTCTCTGCCCCTTCAAATGGCGCCGGATAAGCCGGGCGCAACGCAGAGCTCTTTCAGCTCGCGTCCGCCATGATCAACGGCTTCTCCACGCCCCACGCCTTCTCCCATGATGGAGGGAGCTAAAGTAATAGCTCCCTCCAGCACAATGTATTTGATGCTGGAAGTGTGACGGTAGGATGGTGACAGAGGGCTGTACACAATCTGGCATCAAACATCTGTCTTCACAGCTTTCTAATGCTGTGCATTGCGAGTCTGACTAATCATGCAAAACAACTTTAATAAGTATATACATATATATATATATATATATATATATATATATATATATATATACATATAATTAGAAAGAACTGAATTCAAAACATTCTGACCAAAAGAGCAATCATCCAACCCCCCCTCTCAAATTGTAATACTAGCAATAAATGTGAGCAGAAGTCCGTCTAGCTGCTCGCCACATTTTTGATAGTGGAACTCTTTAAATCTTTGTCCAAGAGGCTGCAACACCCCTTGTTGATCTGCCCTTATTCCCTTTGCAATAGAAATGTCAGAAAGAGTGCACCTTCACAGTAGTAGATTGAATTAATCTACTTATAGCAATATTCAAAGCCTTTTGACCTTGACTCACCCCTCCAACAGGGCAAGTCAAATGTTTAAAGGGAACTCCTTGCAGTGTTTTCAAAACAAGGAGAATATCCCAAAGAGGCACCAAAAGACAAGACACCAGATACCAAAGATTAAACAACTTTATTTAATCTCCATATCAGATCCTCATCCCTGTTGAAACTCCCTGAAGGATCTCTGATACCTTAGCTGCTGACCATTAGGCCCTCAAAGTGGCAATTGCCCGATCTTTTTGGAAGCTGCTCTGAAAATACTGAAGAATAACAAACATGTCACAGTCAACAGGACAAAGAGATTTCGGGGAACATCATTACCGAAAGTTCTTCCAATGCTTGGAATATGACTTTTGAGTAGACGAATTCCTAGACCCATAACGTGCTTTAGCTAAATGTTCTTGAATCATACTACTGTCAACTTCCAGATCAAGAAAGAAAGCCTTGACAGAGGAAGGCACTCTGGAGCATGAAGAGAAAATGGTTACATTGAAATTCTCCAGGGACGAACCATAGTCCTGGAAGTCACCACCGGGAACCACATTCTGCCAGGCCAAAAGGATGGAACTGCCATCACCTCGGCTACTTCCTTGTCAACAGGTAAGAAGAAATGCATAAAGGATATGAGGCCAGGATGTAAACAGGGCATCCACAACCCAGGATCCTGAAAATCAATAGTAAAACCTTAGACACTGAGGCGGTCATTCTGACCGCGGCGGGCGGCGGTAGCCGCACGCCATGCGGTCACCGCCATTTGGCCGGTCCCCGGTCAAAAGACCGTGGAGGGCATTCTGGCTTTCCCGCTGGGCCGGCGGGCGCCCGCCAAAGGAGCGCCCGGGGGCCCAGCGGGAAAGGCCCTGCAACACAGAAGCCGGCTCCGAATGGAGCCGGCGGTGTTGCAGGGGTGCGACGGGTGCAGTTGCACCCGTCGCGATTTTCACTGTCTGCTAAGCAGACAGTGAAAATCATGCTGGGGCCCTGTTAGGGGGGCCCTGCACTGCCCATGCCAGTGGCATGGGCAGTGCAGGGGCCCCCAGGGGCCCCACGACACCCGTTCCCACCATCCTGTTCCTGGCGGTAAAAACCGCCAGAAACAGGGTGGCGGGAAGGGGGTCGGAATCTCCATGGCGGCGTTGCTTGCAGCGCCGCCATGGAGATTCTGCCCAGACAGGGGAAATCCGGCGGGAAACCGCTGGATCCCCTTTTCTGACCGCGGCTTTGCCGCCGCGGTCAGAATGGGCAGGGAAGCACCACCAGCCTGTTGGCGGTGCTTCCGTGGTCCTCCACCCTGGCGGTCGATGACCGCCAGGGTTGGAATGACCCCCTGAGTGTCTTCTGATGAACTGAACAGATCCAGAAAGACCTCCCAAAGCACTCACAGAGCTAAAGATGACAGAGAGAGTTGACACAAACACTGTGCTCAAGTTGGCTGCTGTCACTTTGTCCTTTCCACTGATATGGACCACTTTTAGAAATTGAAAATGTTTCTCTGCCTACGTTCCATACTTCAGAGCTATTATACTGAGATAGAAAGACTTTGTGCACCAAGGCCAGATGAAGTGCTGCCAGTTAGTCCTAATATGAAGATCTTACTCTCTCTTAAAGTACTTCAGGAGAGTATCAGAAGAGGCCTCCAATGCAGTCTGGCCCATGATACTAAAAACACACAGGTCACCATGTTTACTTGCCTTCAACCACAGAATTGCAGGAGATTGACCTAGAAGTAGTAGATGAGATTATTGGACTTAACGTGACTGCTCTGCAGTGGAAACAAATACAAGCCTAATATCGCTCCTAAAATGTGCTCATATAAATATCCTATTCTGAGCCAGAACTAGATGCATTGTTGAGAACTGATTAGTAATCTATAGTGATGAAGACAGTATTTCATTACCTGCCATCCCTCTTTTGCTCTGTCCTTTGGTGAATGGACGAGTCAGTTGTTCAAGTAAGGGAATAAGTTCCACCCTTGCTGATGTATCTATGCAATCAGAGATGTCAGCATTTTTGTAAACACTATAGGGGCAGAACTGGTGCCAAAAGGCAGAGCCCATAACTGAAAGTGCTTCCCAGAGAGGTAGAGTATTAGGTACTTCTGATTTTGAGATAAGAAAATAAGCGTTCATGAGATCCATCATAATCAGGAACACTTCTTCTGGAATTAAATGAATTATTCTTTGAAGTGTCTCAATTTTGAACGATGTTAGCTCCATGAAAGTTTTGACATTCTGTAGCTATGTTATCAGGCTTAAATCTTCTGGCGAGAAAACTTATGGAATAACTTTCTTTCCCTCTCATCGTCTTTGGAACTGGAATGATCATGGTGTCAGCAAAATAACTTACTATGTGCTGACATTGTAACATCCTCTTGATGTGACTAACTAGTACCAGTTGCTGGAGGAATTGAAGAAAACTATATCCATCGACCTTATTTGACTATGTGTAGTTGAGAAGGAGTTGGGAAGTGGATCCCTCCCATGTTGCTCTGAAGTGCTATTTGTTCTCCTACAGATCAATCAAGACAATTCCCCACAAAGCCAGGATCGTTGAGTCTTTAAATGAAAGGTCTTGCCTTTCAGATCTCGTTGAGTCTTGAATCCTTTTTCTCCTTGTCTTTTTGCAAAGAAAGACTGTTGCTACTAAGATGACTTTCCTGAAGGCTGCCAAAAAGATCTAGAAGTCTAATATGACAAAAATTCAGAAGATCCAGAAGGCTGCTGAAATGAGGAAGACTGCTTATTTCCCTTAAACAGGCAATGACGATATTCTTTTAATTGTGCCCCAAATAACGTCACTACTTCAAATGGCATCCTAAGTGCAGAATCTGTATGGCATTCTCTCATGTATACATTTTTCATAGCAGCTACTGTAGCTCCTTCTGACAGGGCTATCTTGCCTAGAATATTAAATAAAATGCCAGGAGAAACTCAACTTGTTACTCCATAGCCTCAAGAAGTGCCCAACATTCTGTTCCCTTATGAACAAATCTAAAGAAACTCTTGAAGTCTGTGAACACAGATTGGCTCGCTTGAGTCCCATAATGCCTTTACTTATAGCTATATGCGCCCCAGCAGAACTCTTTTTATTTAGGTAAAAATTAATCCTCTTATCTGTCTGAATCTTTAAAATACTTATGCCATTAATGTGTGACATACCAGGCTACCTACCAGTGATTTAACCATAACACATTTGTAAGAAAATGCCTCCTTGGCATGGTTACCCCCTGACTTTTTGCCTTTGCTGATGCCAAGTTATGATTTGAAAGTGTGCTGAGGCCTGCTAACCAGGCCCCAGCACCAGTGTTCTTTCCCTAAAACTGTACCTTTGTCTCCACCCTGACACCCAGGCAAGTCCCTTGTAACTGGTAACCCTGGTACCAAGGGCCCTGATGCCAGGGAAGGTTTCTAAGGGCTGCAGCATGTCTTATGCCACCCTAGGGACCCCTCACTCAGCACAGACACACTGCTTGCCAGCTTGTGTGTGCTAGTGGGGAGAAAATGACCAAGTCGACATGACATGCCCCTCAGGGTGCCATGCCAACCTCACACTGCCTATGGCATAGGTAAGTCACCCCTCTAGCAGGCCTTACAGCCCTAAGGCAGGGTGCACTATACCACAGGAGAGGGCATAGGTGCATGAGCACTATGCCACGACAGTGTCTAAGCAAAACCTTAGACATTGTAAGAGCAGGGTAGCCATAAGAGTATATGGCCTGGGAGTCTGTCAAACATGAACTCCACAGCACCATAATAGCTACACTGAAAACTGTGAAGTTTGGTATCAAACTTCTCAGCACAACCAAATGCACACTGATGCCAGTGTGCACTTTAATGTAAAAATACCCCCAGAGGGCATCTTAGAGATGCCCCCTGAAAACATACCCGACTTCCAGTGTGGGCTGACTAGTTTTGCCAGCCTGCCACACACCAGACATGTTGCTGGCCACATGGGGAGAGTGCCTTTGTCACTCTGTGGCCAGTAACAAAGCCTGTACTGGGTGGAGGTGCTTCACACCTCCCCCTGCAGGAACTCAAGGCTCACCCCCTTTGTTACAGTGCCACAGGGCATCCCAGCTAGTGGAGATGCCCGCCCCTCCGGCCACTGCCCCCACTTTTGGCGGCAAGGCTGGAGGAGATAATGAGAAAAACAAGGAGGAGTCACTCCCCAGTCAGGACAGCCCCTAAGGTGTCCTGAGCTGAGGTGACTCTGACTTTTAGAAATCCTCCATCTTGCAGATGGAGGATTCTCCCAATAGGATTAGGGATGTGCCCTCCTCCCCACAGGGAGGAGGCACAAAGAGGGTGTAGCCACCCTGAGGGCTAGTAGCCATTGGCTACTATCCTTCTAGACCTAAACACACCCCTAAATTGAGTATTTAGGGGCTCCCCGAACAGAGGAAGATAGATTCCTGCAACCTGAAGACGAAGAAGGACTGCTGACCTGAAGCCCTGCAGAGAAGACGGAGACTCCAACTGCTTTGGCCCCAGCCCTACCGGCCTGTCTCCCCACTTCAAGAGAAACTGCAACAGCGATGCATCCCCCAGGGTCCAGCGACCTCTGAAGCCTTAGAGGACTACCCTGCATCTAAAAGGACCAAGAAGCTCCTGAGGACAGCAGCCCTGTTCAACAAAACTGCAACTTTGCAACAAAGAAGCAACTTTTAAAGACCACACGTTTCCCGCCGGAAGAGTGAGACTTTCCACTCTGCACCTGACGCCCCTGGCTCGACCTGCGGAAAACTAATACGACAGGGAGGAGTCCCCGGCGACTGCAAGCCTGTGAGTAGCCAGAGTTGACCTCCCTGAGCCCCCACAGCGACACCTGCAGAGGGGATCCAGAGGCTCCCCCTGACCGCGACTGCCTGCTTCAAGGAACCCGACGCCTGGAAAAGACACTGCCCCCGCAGCCCCCAGGACCTGAAGGAACCGAACTCCAGTGCAGGAGTGACCCCCAGGCGACCCTCTTCCTAGCCCAGGTGGTGGCTATCTCAAGGAGCCCCCCTGTGCCTGCCTGCATCGCTGAAGAGACCCCCGGGTCTCCCCATTGAAACCTATTGAAAACCTGATGCCTGTTTGCACTCTGCACCCGGCCGCCCCTGTGCCGCTGAGGGTGTACTTTCTGTGCCTGCTTGTGTCCCCCCAGGTGCCTTACAAAACCCACTTGGTCTGCCCTCCGAAGACGCGGGTACTTACCTGCTGGCAGACTGGAACCAGAGCACCCCGTATTTCCATTGAAGCATATGTGTTTTGGGCACCTCTTTGACATCTGCACCTGACCGGCCCTGAGCTGCTGGTGTGGTAACTTTGAGGTTGCCTTGAACCCCCAACGGTGGGCTACCTTGGACCCAACTTTGAACCCTGTAAGTGTTTTACTTACCTGTGAACTTAACCAATACTTACCTCCCCCAGGAACTGTTGATTTTTGCAGTGTGTCCACTTTTAAAATAACCTATTGCCATTTTTGCCAAAACTGTACATGCTATTGTGATAATTCAAAGTTCCTAAGATTCCTGAGTGAAATACTTTTCATTTAAAGTATTGTTTGTAAATCTGTGGTTCCTAAAATAAACTAAGAAAATATATTTTTCTATATAAAAACCTATTGGCCTGGAATTGTCTTTGAGTGTGTGTTCCTCATTTATTGCCTGTGTGTGTACAACAAATGCTTAACACTACCCTCTGGTAAGCCTACTGCTCAACCACACTACCACAAAATAGAGCATTAGAATTATCTCTTTTTGCCACTATCTTACCTCTAAGGGGAACCCTTGGACTCTGTGCATACTATTCCTTACTTTGAAATAGTATATACAGAGCCAACTTCCTACAACATTCAAGCAAAATATTGGGCATGAATTTCGGAATTTCGATCATATCAGGGTCATTCCAGTCTATTTGCACATAATCCAGTACTTTCTTTCTCCCATCTGAATCATATAATATAGGATCTCTCACTCTCAGGAGGAGCAGAAGACTGTCTGGATAGGA
The DNA here is from genome assembly GCF_031143425.1 of Pleurodeles waltl. Lineage (NCBI taxonomy): Eukaryota > Metazoa > Chordata > Amphibia > Caudata > Salamandridae > Pleurodeles > Pleurodeles waltl. The sequence continues at coordinate 1,005,569,570 of NC_090442.1, read as the reverse complement.
AGTCTCCAGCAGAATCCTCCTAATCCTATCTTCATAACTTAACTGAGTATTCCACCTGGTTTCTTCATAGTATTGTAGATGGTGAAAGTGAGTTAGAAAAAAGGAGTTGTCAACATAAAGCCTCTTCTTAAAATGTGTGTCCATTTTGCATGTATCCTTAGCATCAGTGCCCACCAAAATGCTCACTGAATCACAATGATTTTAAATCTGTACAATGAAATGTGTGTGAGGGTGAAAACTATCGACCCTCCTGCCACATGTATTACCACCAGACATTGTTCCTTCCTTGCATTGTGAAAAAACAACCTCACGTTACTACATCCAAGCCAGCAAAGTATTACTGTCAACCCAGTGCCACCAAATACAATAGAGAGGAAAATCAAGTAAGTGTTTATACTCAAATTCCTCACATAGGCAGCCTACTTCTATGAAGGAGTTCAATCCAAGACACCGGGGACAAATACCCCCTCCCACGTTTTACAGTGTGTTGTGCTGCCCCTCTCGCTTTCTGCCCCATAGAGACCAGTTGTGACCAAAGAAAACCACAACCTGGACAGGATGCTTCTTCTCAGTCATGAGGCAGAAGAAAAAACACCGTAAGTACTTTGGGGCCAAGGTTGTTTTTATAGCACACAGAGGGTGGAGTGAGTAGGACTTTACTTCCTGGTGCTTTCACATCTCTGCAGTGGAGTCACCTCAAACGTAATTACTGGAACATGGGTAAAATGTATGCAGCCTCAGTGAGTGCTTGTTACCTGTTTCTCAATTTGATCACCAGGGTGCTCATTACTGCTTTAGGGCTCTAAATATATCACTGCATTTCCATCAGGTTGAGCATCTCTTGTACATTGGAATGGCTTTTCCTTCATGGACCCCCACTTTCGTTCTTGAGTTCTTCTCAGCAACTTGGTGAGGATGGCCTAGTTTGGCATAAATCACCTACACCTTTTGCAGTATGGTGTCAGCTTTTGCTTGTGATTGTATTTTAGATGGATGATATGGGCAACAGTCCTCTGATTCCATCTGAAGATTGTCTAATATCAATAGAGAGGCAAAAATGTGATGAGGAATAAGGTGCCAAGAAGAAGCCTCAGAGGGAAAAAAAAGGTTAAGGCAAGCTAGAGAGGAAAAAGACATGCGGCCAGTAAAAACCACTCAACAAAATCTGTATAAAGATAGGCAAATTCCTCAAACAAGTGCAACAAACGAACAAAGCCAATGACAAGGAGACAGAATGCTGGGTAGAAAGAAGGAAATATAGTGGGAAAGTGCAATGAGCGTACCTGAAACCATACCCATGAAGGTGTATGATATTCTACATTTTAGTACTGCTTGTCTATTCTAGAAGATCCATGAGGACACTTAAAAAGACTCGAAAACGTAATATTTTAGTTTGAGAACGATGGCAATACATGTGGTGGAAGAGACAGTAAGTACATCTTAGAACCATTAAGACATTTTTATCACATTGGTTTTGCCACACAGGCACCATCTAGACATGGACAGAAAAAAACAGACCTCAGAACTGCTTTCCTTATTAAGTGCTTTCTTATTTGTAGCCTAATATTTGTGTTTACAACACTTCATTGAACAAAGTAATGTAAGCATTTCCTTTGTTAAGAAGCCAGCTTGAAATCTGCTGGTCTGTCTATTTATTGATTCTCCCTGAGATCTGCTCTGTCAGCAAAAGCAGCATTTCTGAGATGTGCTGCTTTAGTAAGGTTGCCTTCAGTACAGCATGTAACAGCACCAGGTACAGAGCTCGGTCACTTCCATGCCATAGCTAAAGAGAACCCTGGAGGAGAGGTCAAGCCCACAATTCTACACATTTTTCACCCTCTCAAGGGCCATGTGAACAGCTGACTGGGGTCACCCTCACACAGCTTTCCGAAACGAAGGCACCTCACCACCTTCCGTTGGTTCCGAGGCTTCTTAGGATCTACCCTCTTTGCTGCTGTGTGAAAAAAATGATCTCACATCTGTGCTTGAACTTCAAGGATTTCAAAAGACCTCTCACATTTTCAAAATATGCATTCATTAGTAACTCATCTAGTCCTAGATTTTTACTTTGCATTTTGGTACTCGTAGTTCTGAGTAAATAATGTAATAAACAGCAACACAAATGCCAAATGAAAAAGAAACAACCACTGGCAAAGCCAAGAAATCTGGCGTTGGCTGCCAGCTTTTGACTTTAGCAATTCTTATTTTGTTCGGTCATGGTTTTTGCAAAACGTTATTGCTGGTGAAGCTGCCGGGCTCTCATTACTCTAAGAAAGGATTGCGTAAAGGAAAACATTTTGTTTGGTTCAAAAAGGCACACATTCCCATAGTAGTCCCTGTCAGTAAAGGGAACTACATTGGTTGTGGATATGCTCTTTGTGAAAGGCAAGCATTTTGTAAATCGCAGTGAAGTCAGGCAACGGCTGAAGCGGGCTGTTGGTAGAAGAAACATGTGAGTGACACAACAGCAGACATATGAATGAAGTCTGTCTGAAAGCCCACATAAGTGACCATGTTACAGACATACTTTTAGTAAAATTAAAAGGTTAAACTAACACCTGACCAAAAAAGCCAATTGGTCTGGTGTTGAGTGCCAGCCTCTTGTCTTTGCTAAAGCTTTTTTGTAATGTTTTTGTAAACCTATATTAAAAATAGATAGAGAATGTTGAAAAGGTATCTAAATAGAAGGTTTTGCAAAACAGACTCACACAGACAGGCGGCGAGGGTTGTAAAGATAAAGAGATAGAACGATAGGCTTGCAAAGATAGATAGAATGATAGAATTGTAAAGATAGATAAATGGATAGCTACTTAGAATGATAGGCTTACATAGATGAATAGAAGTAGCAACAATACATGTTGCAAAGATGGTCAAATAAATAAGTGGCACAGCACAGAATCAATCAGTAATTGTAAAATATTGATATAAACACCCTAAACGATAGCACTGAAAGCTAATTAGAAAGAATACAAGAAGGGCGTACCGACTAAATTCGGTTACAAGTATAGCTGTAGTCCTAACTTAAAATAAACACAGGCATGCAGTCATAAATACATTTTATAGCATGATTTCTAAAAAGATAATTACTTTATAAAGAATAGATTCACAAGGACACAATCTGGTGTACTCTGAAATAGCAGCAATCAAACAAAAAAGGCAGCTCCAAAATGAATTTACAACATCATCAGCAGAAAGCTGGAACTGATAAAGCTGGAATGTGTCCTGTTCTGTTAAGAGCTGGTAGAAAGCACCCGGCTATGATATCAGCCAACACTAAAAAAATAATTAAATACAAAGAAAAACCCTGGCACTGAGGGGTCTACCTTCAGTGCTGATTTGCTCCTTGTGAAAGAGAAAAATGCAGTCGCTCAAAGTGAAGTTTGCCAGTGGGTGAGGTAAGCTGACCTGCTTGCCTCTTGCTGTATTTGAAGTGGGCGTGTGAATGACACAACAGACCAATGGATGGAAAGAGCTGCCTGAAAGCCCCTTTAAGTACATTATACATATAATTTTTGTGAAATCAAAAGGCCAGACCTAAAATACTTGCACTGAATAAGCTAGTTGTGCATGAAGCTGGCAAACCTGAGCATGCTGCTTCATTACCCTTCCACCTCCATTGATGTAATTGAAAAAATAAGCCTTACACCTCACACATCTCCCCCTTGTACTTTAGCGCAGAGGGCCACAACTGTCTGCTCCTATGAAGCTCTTAGGAAGAATAAGCCTTATTAATGCCAATAGGTCTGGGCATGAAGTCTTCATTATAGTTCTTCTTTCATTTCTATGACAGAAAACTGTTAGAAATGGGGTCTCTAGTTGGCAGTCGGTTTGCACCCTGTTCAAGTAGGGACTCTCACTCTAGTCAGGATAAGGCAGATACCCACTCAGATAACCCCTGCTCATCCCCTTGGTAGCTTGGCACGAACAGTCAGGCTTATCTCAGAAGCAATGGGTAAAGCATCTGCACATAACACACAGTAATACAGTGAAAACACTACAAAAGGACACCACATCAGTTCTAGAAAAATATACAATATTTATCTATATAAAACAAGACAAATTCAGTAAATCCGACATTCAATAAATAAGATATTCATTTTACAAGAATTACTTAAAAAGTAAGTTCTTTGAAGTCAATAGCTCCATCTGGGGCTATGACGATGTTGTGAACAACAAATCCAACAGTTCAGGCCGGCCGCGGTGTCGCAGGACTGCTATGGTGTCGGGAAGACCTGCAAACAGTACCCTGGAAATGCAGGGCGTCATGATCCTCGTGATGAGGTCCGGGGAGCAGTGTCGCTGTGTCAGTTACGGAGGTAGGTGCAGAGGTCGTAGGGCCTTTGAGGTCAAAGCGTTGCAGATCAAACTCCAGGCTGATGAAGTCAGAAGCAATGGCGTGGGTTTGCGTTGGGGCTGTGGTGAGAACCGGGATGATGCGACGTGTGGTGTCCAAAGGTCACGGTGCAGGCAGTGGATCGGTGACGGCATCCAGTGACATCAGAGAGACCAGGGCTGCGGTGTGAAGCGGGCGGTGCGGTGTGTGGAGTCTGTAATTCTGGGTGTGCACAAAAGGGTGTGCCCCTTAGTCCCCTTTTTTGGTCAAGGAGGTGATGTGCACCTCATCATTCCCCTTCACCTTCAGAGCTTCCAGGATTTAGAGTACCTTCTCTTTTGGGTTTTCAGATCATCATGCTAGCCTCATACTAGTGTACCTCCAAAAAATGCTTCTTACCCACTGTAAGAAAATTAGGTTACTGGTTGATGGGGGTGGGGTGAAACCCTGCCCAAGCAGCAACCACAATTCCTTGACGGTGTGAAACCCAAACAAACCCCAAATTAACTTGTGCTTAGCCCTCTGTTAGCTTTACACAAAGCAGTTAGGCTTAACTTAGAGGCAATGTGTAAAGTAATTATGCAGCTCACAAACAAAAATAAAGTGAGGATATGACACCAGAAAAAGCCCACACCAATTTAGAAAAAGAGTAAAATGTAATATATATTTAACACCAAAACAACAAAAATCCAATCAGCAGTGCTGGAGTTATGCAATTTTAAATATTTAGTAAAAGATAGTGCTTAGAAGCACAAAGTGCCAACTGTGGTTATCTGGTTGTGCCAGACTGGGACAAAGTCACAAGTTCACATTGACCATGATGGTGCATGGGTCGGATACAGGGACTAAGTTAGGCTTGCTGAACAAAGTACCTTAAATACTGGTTTCAAAGTGTTGTGAGGTTCCGGGTTGAGGATGCGTTGTGCATCAACAGTTCAGCGGAGCTTCAGGCTGTGTCGCAAAGTCCTGCATTGAAGATGCATCGCTCAGCACCAGTTCCGAGTAGCGGGGATGCAAGGTCGGGCATCAAGGATGCTTCGTACAACTGCGGTTCCAAGGGGTTGCAATATGAGGTCCTATATGAAGGATGCGTTGCGCAGCAGCAGTTCCGAGGAGCGGGAATGTGAGGTCCTGCATAGGAAATGTATTGCACAGAGACTGTTCCAATTCGAGGCTGAGAGGTGATGCATCATACAGCATCTGTTGTGCTTGGAACACAGCACAACTGGCAGAGCACCGTCATGTCTACTTTCAAGGGTCCAGGACTGGGGGTGGCACCACTTGAGGTCGGGTGTGTGGCTTGGGACTCACAGCTGACAGAGTCCAGGGGATGAGGGGGTAGGACTCACAGAAGACAGAGTCTATGTGCTGAATTCAAGATGGTTGGAGCCTTGAGGCTCTGATTAGGAGGCCAGCTAACTAGCCCTTGGAGTCACTTTGGTGGCTCTGGGATCAAGATGCAGGTTCAGTCGTACTCACTCAGGCATCATGGCAACAGAGTAGCAATTCTTTTTGCAGCACAGAAGTCCTTCTGAGTCTTCCATGGGTCCAAATGTGTACTGCTGAAGAGTTGAGTCTGAAGGTCCAATATTTATCCTTGGTGCCAGCTTTGAAGTAGGAAAAGTTTCCAGAGGTTTCCACTCCAAAGGTGTTTGAGATCCCCTTCCTTCCTGCCTTGGCCCCAGCTTGTCGGGGGCACAAAAGACTAATACGAAACACTTTGTGAGTGCAATAAGGCAGAGTGTTTTTGACGTGCATGTGTTATAGGTGACACCTCCGTCCTTATCAAGCCAGAGATGGCCCATCCTGCCAACATCTATTCCCCCTTTGTCTCACTGTCTGGGAGTAATGCACAAAGACAAACTGCCAGCTACACTGAGTAACGTGACTCAGGATATAGGCTGCAGGCACCAAATGGATGGGACAGGAAAATGCCAAAGTTTCTAAAAGTGGCATTTTCAGAATTGTGACCTTAAATCCAACTTTACCATTAAAGAGGGCTTTTAATTACAATCCTATAGAGACCAAACTTGATATTCCTACCAGCTCCCTATTGAAAGTTATCACTAATTAAACGTAATAAGGTAACCCAATTTTATTCTATTGGAGAGGCTGGCCTTGCAATAGTGAAAAACGAATTTGAGAGTTTTTCACTACAAGGAAATGTAAAAGTCAAAAGTACATGTCCAACCTTTTAAATACACTTCACCCTGCCCTATGGACTGCATAAGGCCTACCCTGGGGTGCCTAATATGCATTAAAAAGGGTGGCTTAGGCCTGGCAAAAGGTTTTATTGCCAGGTCATAATGGCAGTTTAAACTGCACACACAGGCCGCGCGGCAGGCCTGAGAAATGTTTAAAGGGCTACTTAACTGGGTGGCACAACGAGTGCTGCAAGCCCACTAGTAGCGTTTAATTTACAGGCCTTGGATACAGGTAGTACCACTTTACTAGGGACTTACAAGTAAATGAAATGTGCCAATTGGGTAGAAGTCAATGTTACCATATTTTAGAGAGGGAGTACAAGCTCTGGTTAGCAGTGCTAAAGTGAGCAGAGTCCTAAGGCCAGCAAAAACAAGAGGATGCAAGGCAAAATGTTGGAGGACAACCCACACCAAGGATGTCAGGTCCGACACCCACATTCTCAGTGCTTCTTTTCTTTGATGCACATTCTCTTTCCCCGTCACCCCCTCTTCTGATGCGATGTGAAGCCCTCATAATATCCACATGATCTTATCCCCTTTGTTTGCTTAAACTTTAGTTTGGGCCTCCAAGTACTCTCTCTGTACATTCCAGTGGCTTCCCTGTGCTGTCCACTGTCCAATTCTTTCCTTTATACTATGGAAGCAAACTTAGCCTCTCTATGGACTGCTCTCATTTTTATAAATTTGGATGAATGCCATAGGGGTACCATCTCTTAGCTCTTATTGCCTGTCTCCTTTAGAAATTGTTGATGTAGGTCAGAGCACTTGCACTACACTATGATTTGCACCTTCAGTTCTTCCTCTGGACCAGCTGTTGTGCACGTGGATCTTACCCAGCTGCAGAATCTTTATACTTGCAGTCCACTACCATATTGGGGGCTGTACACAACATCTGCAATAATTCCTCCAGCAGTGTGTAAGAGAAAGGTTTTCTTGCAGTGCCACAGATCTCTGGCTGTGGCAGAGAGGAGCGGGTGCCAGCACACTTAGATATCAGGTGGGAAAGCATGCCTCTGTTTTACTAAGTCAGTTTAGAGACGCCAAGAGAAGAGCTTGGAGCAACAAACATGCTGCGAGTGTCTACGTTGACGTTGGGGGAAGAAAGTTGAAAATCTCCTCTGGAAAAGTAGCCAAGTTTGCAAATGGATGTTCTGTAGTGCAGTTAGGTGACACGTCTCTCATGGTCACAGCAGTCCACAAAATAAAAGCCATCGCCCTCTTAGTTCATGCCCTTAGTGGATTACTATCGCCAGAAAGCAGCTGCAGCCGGAATGATTCCAACAAATCATCTGAGGACAGAGCTTTGGTCAACAGATAATGAAATTCTTACGGGCAGAATCAAAGACGATTCAATTAGGCCAGTTTCCATCAGGATACTTTTATGACAGATACTTTGTAATTTCTTACCAGTTCACGGGGTCAATGAACCAGACTTACTTGCAATTAATGGAGCTTCTGCAGCACTTGCACTATCTGATATTCCATGGAATGGACCGATTGGAGATGTCAAGATAGGACTCGTCAATGGAGAATTTATTGTGAATCCACCAGAAGAGAGATGGCTTCAAGCACATTAAATGTAGTGGTCACCGGAGCTCCTCAAAGTCAGGCTGTCATCACAGAAGCTGGGGCAGAGAACATGCTGCAGCCGGAGAAGCACACAGAACACATTATCTGAGTCATCCAAGAGATGATAAAAGAATATGGACAAGAAAAAAAAAGCTCTTCAGGAATCCTTTGCTGCTCCCGAAAAGATTGTTGAATGTGCAATACAGTTTCCCATGCAAAGGATCCATGCAGTGTTCTCGGATCCTACATGACAAACAATTTTTTATTGTACTCTGAACTTTTGTACTAATAGGCCATATTGTGAAGATTATGTTCTTCAGCACAGTATGACTTTGAGCCTTGAGAAAGCCCCAGCATGACAGGCATTTTAACAGGGCAAAATATGTGTTGGCTGTATTCACTTGGTATGAATAATTTGGCAAATACCATGGCAAGGAATGAAAGAAGCTTGAAAATAACAACATTGGTCAATGGATTATATTGGAGTAAACAAGAAACCATCAGGGGATCCAGTACCCCTTAATTGTCAGAAAAACCTAACACCCATTAAAGATACACAAGTCATCTACGAGGGATAGTAGGCCCAAAACCACCCAGGAGTGTCACCAGTGTTTTCCAACACACAACAAATAAAAGATAAAAAAACAACTGAAAGGCCTAGTGGGAATGAGAGCTGGGCTTTTGTAATGCTATGTGTATTTAACCACCGACTCCATGTTTGACCATCAATGCCATTCTGTGTGAGTGATTTTATTTTATGCCCTGCTGTGGGTGCAGGACAGCACATCTATTCTTTCACACACAACTTGTTTTTCTCATCTTAGACCATGCTGGAACATATTATGGGGAATGAGGACTAGATATGAGTGCACAAGGATGAGAATGTTTTCATTAGAGGAATGTACAGCTCTGACTCACAAATAAGCATGGAGAGTCTGGTCAACTCTCTTGCATGTTTTCGATGCAGACAAAGTACGGCCAGCATTTAATTTCATAACAGAAGGGAGGGGTTTTCTAGCAATCTCTCCTTGAGCTTGTTTTAGAGTATAAAAGACGGAGAGACTTGGCGATAAGACAGGAACTCATCTGTGGAGTGGGCTCTGCCCAGGATTTCTTTGATCCCAATTTGGGGGTCTCCTACCTTGGCTGATCCAGGGTTCCCCAGTCTGGCTGGCAAGAATGATGAAATAAAAAACATTGGTGATTCATTTTTGATTATTTTGCATATATATATATATATATATATATATATATATATATATATATATATATATATTCACTGTTGTTACATTGCACATTTCTTTCTGTGATTATTCTTGTATATACAAGTTTTACTTCATTTGAGATATGCTTATTTTCATATATTGTGTGCCTTTTATTTGATATCACAAACACAAAATGGCCTTTGTTCTAAACAGTGGTGTGAAATGTTATAAAATATCAGCTTGACGAGGGAATGGATGTTTCAGAAATCTATTTATCCTGTTAAAAAATCCACTTGTCCCTTTTGGTGCTATGCAGTGAGGTGTCAAATTATGGCGGCATTTTCATGACATAACAGCTCAGATAATAGCCTAGCTGTTTGTGTTAGGGTTCCTATTCTAGAAAAACTCTTATTAGCCCATCTTCCCACAAATCTACATACAGGAGCTGGATGTAGATGGGAAGCAGTAATTCCATGCTCGGATTCTTTGTGAGCCTAGGCAGGCCCACAAACTAATATGTTTATTGTTATATACCAACTTCTCTCTACTCTCTCCTCACAATGGAAAAGTAAAAAAATGTACTACTGACCAGGGTTATCCTCCCACTACAGCATAAGGCAGTAGGAGAACCCCCACTTCACAGAGTCTGCTCTTTTATAAGAAGCACATCCTCGCACACAGTTGTTCCCTTCTGTGGCAGGGGCTACTACAGCAATGTATGTTTTTTGAGACCAAAAAACATATTTTTTCTCCTAGCCAGGTTTATTTCATATCAGCGAGGGCTGCCAGTCCCCCCAACAATGAAATTTTACAGAAAACATGACAAAACAATGATGGACAAAGCCTGGCAACAACTACCAGGCCTATTGGCTTTGTTGGTGCTTATTTTACATGTAATGTATTAGTCACAGAATATATACATATGACATTGTGCAAACACATCCAATTTCTTTTGACTTAGTACCAAATTATTCATGTTTACTTTATACTTATTTTAATTTTAATCTTAGCCATTGCTTGACACCCTCAACTCATTTTCTGGATACTGAGCTAATTTTTATAGCACATTATTTCTTATAGATGTCAACAACTTCTCATGCCAATTTTGGCTCACCTTCTTGAACGTGACAACAGTTCTACCATGTATTCTAAAGTATCTCATGGAGGTCTTTTTATTCGATTGAATATCCTGATATACATGTTGTTTCTGGGTTGTCCGGCATTTTGAGTGAACAATTTCTCACATATGCTTTCCATATTTTGATGTCCTCCTGTATTTTATCATATGTCTGCATCTTCCTCATTCTTACTTCTTTTGTTATGGATCACTTATTAAAGTCCTTTAGCCATTCTGCCAATTGATTGCAATTCTTGTTTGTGCCAGTACTGTGATTAATAGTTTTGCCTTCCTTTCCTTTTAATTCTTGATTTTAAATGTACTCTTACCCAACATATGTTTCTAATGTATATGGGATCTTATATTTCACTGCTGTTTCTAATCTTTTACATATCTGTTTCCCGAATAGAGGGATACATGTGCAGTCCGACACCATGTGCCTATATTCTACTCCATTTTGTTTACACTTAAGGAATCTATCTTGTTTAGTGTTTTCTAATCTATTCAATGTCAGTGTAATATGTGTTCTTTGTAGTACACTGAACTGCGTCAGTCTGAAACTAGTGTTACTAAATATGCCTGTGGGCAAGCTACATAAATCTTTCTAGTCTTTCTATGTAAAGGCCTCTCTACAATCCTCCTCCCATCTTTCCCTCAGCTTAAGTGTTTAGGTGTCATGCATTCTCTTATGGCAGTGTATTTCTGTGCTAGGAATTTCTTGATGGTATTTGGTTCTTAATTTGTATATATTCTACTAGTTGTGGGTTCCTCCAGGTGCATTGACCGGCCATGACTATTCTGGAATACTGTATGACTTGTGCACCTACCACTTGATAAATATCCTGGTATTCCCTAAATGTCAGACTTCAGCCGTTTAAAAGCACATCCTCCAAAATAATGGGGGTGATTCTGAGCTACCGCCGCCTGCCAAGCGGGAACCGCCAGAAGACCGTACCGCGGTCAAAAGACCGCGGCGGTCATTCTGGGTTTCCCACTGGGCTGGCGGGCGACCGCCGAAAGTCCACCCGCCAGCCCAGCGGGAAACACCCTTCCCACGAGGACGCCGGCTCAGAATTGAGCCGGCGGAGTGGGAAGGTGCGACGGGTGCAGTTGCACCCGTCGCGAATTTCAGTGTCTGCTAGGCAGACACTGAAATTCTTTTTGGGGCCCTCTTACGGGGGCCCCTGCAGTGCCCATGCCCCGCGGCACCCCCTACCGCCATCCTGTTCCCGGCGGGAGAACCGCCAGGAACAGGATGGCGGTAGGGGGTGTCAGAATCCCCATGGCGGCGGAGCGCGCTCCGCCGCCATGGAGGATTCTCAAGGGCAGCGGAAAGTCGGCGGTACACCGCCGACTTTCCGTTTCTGGCCGCGGCTGAACCGCCGCGGTCAGAATGCCCAGCGGTGCACCGCCAGCCTATTGGCGGTGCTACCGCGGTCATTCGCCCTGGCGGTTTTTACCACCAGGGTTAGAATGACCCCCTATATGCCTCCTTTTTAGGTCGAGCGTGCAAGCATTTTGACCTCTTGAAGGCATTGTGGGTTTTCATCCACGCCCATCACTTTTATTCGTTCCTGGGCTTGCCTTTTAAAAATCACTTGATAGCATATGTAAATGCTTTACATTTGTCTCGCTATGAGGCTGTTTTTGTCACGCCTTGCAGACTGCACCTGTTACATGGATTATTCCATGATTGACGATATACTTTAGGGTGGGCAAACTATTGTTTTTCTTTTGTCTCTCCCCTTCGTGTTGCATGGCAGCCATGGCGCTCGCAGCGCAAACAGGCACAATAGTGTGAACTTGATTGGCGGTATTGGAGTACTGGTCACATTGTTCACAGTTACCTAATCAGCGTAATTTCTTGTGGCTCTCCCCTTAAAACACTTGAAATTGGTAAATGCTTTACGTAAAACAAAAATCCTCAAAGTGAAAGCAGCTCTCCTGGCACAGCGAGAGAGCCAATACTACAATATTCACTGCACTCTGTAAAATCGCCCCATAATGCTTTGCGGGGCATTACTTTTACAAAACATTTTTGCTCATAACTCAGGTTGTGGTGGTCCTAGGACAATGGACCACCACCGAAACGTTCAGCACAACGCACTCTTGCATTCATCTCTGGGTCCCCACACAATGGTTAATGGGGATCCCAAATAATAACCCCTCCCACCATGAACTGTCTTTTTAAGTGCTCTCATGGCTGGACCTTTTGTTTTATGGCTGGGAAAAGCTTGTTTTTTTAAGGCCCTTGTTTATCATATCATTGCTATAGGCCTGCTTCCCCAAAAATATGTAAGGCATTATGCTCTCTAGGGGCTAAAAATATGGTTAAACTGCATTATTTAGTGCCATTTTCCTTTTGTGTAGTTATGCCCTCAAGTGGCTAACAACATGATTACATGACCGTGTATCTTATAAATGCTATTTTGATTGTGGTGTCCTCTAGGGGCTGTTCTAAGCATTAGTCATATCAACATACTAAAATATTTGTGGCACAGAAACTTGCCCCATAATGCTTTGCAGGGCATTACTTTTACAAAACATGTTTGCTCATAACACAGCCTGTGCTGGTCCTAGGACAATGGGACCACCCTCAAAACATTCACCATGACGTACTCTTTCTATCTACGTCACCTCTGGGTCCCCACACTATGTCAGTGCGGACTCCAAAATAATAACCACTACTAACATGCATTCACTGTTTAGACACTTTAATGGCTAGAACTTTTGTTATGCAGAAGAGAGAAATTATGTTTTATGGGCCTTGTTTATGATATCGTGGCACTGGGCCTGTTAGCTTTGAAAATGTGTAAAACACTATGGGGCATATTTATATTACCCTTGCGCCACATTAATGTCATTATATTTAACGGTGGGTGGTGCAATGCATGCATTGTGCCACTCTGCAACCCTTTGCGATACATTATGCCTCCACCAGGCATAATGTATGGAAAGGGGGCATTCCTCTGTTAGGTGAGCCGGAAAAATAGTGTAATGCTCAAGAGCAGGCATTAAAAGGGAGCTTCCATTCTTTAGAATGGGGCCCTATGTACTCTGCAGGAGTACATCAATAGCATCATGAAAAATTACGCTACTGCCCCCTACCCTGCGCCATGGTGTGCCTTATTTTGAATACAGCACACACATGATATTGGTAGGGGGGTGCTGAGGGGTGCAGGGTAAGTGGCACTGCACTTGGTTCAGCGCCACTTTCCATAAATCTGCCCCTACGCCTTCTAGGGGCTACAAATATGGTTACATTGCATTACTTTTTCACATTCTTTTTCACATGTGGTTATGCTAACCAAGGGCTGACTGTATGGTTACTTGAGCAAGAGCCCTCACACACCCAAATGGGTGTCATGCTTCATCATTGGGAGATGCTCCTCGTCAGACCGGCACTTCCGGGTGAGGTGCGGCAAGGATGCCAAAACAGAAGACGGCTCGAATAGAGCCGACTTCCTGGGGTAGTGGCAAAAAGATAGAAAAGGGACCAAAGCTAACTAGGTCCTAACGGGAGCCATATTGAAGTACAGCATATATTGTAATAATGGATAAGGGATGTGATAGCCGGTAATGGAAAGGTGAATTAAATCCCACAAAAACTCATCTTAGCCTACAAAGGGGGAAAGAAAACTAAGCCCCAAGTAATTACAGGAGGGAGAAGTGAATCAATATAGGAAATATAAACCAACAAGTGTATTGATAAAACAGAGCAAAGTTAAGAGCACCGAATATGCTAATGCTCGAACCAGTGTGAAAAAAGGTTCTCAACAAGTATGGTAACATTGATAAAGGGGATCCATATCGCAACACTGGTGATTGGTAACTAGAGGATATGATCCCATGTGTAGCTAATGGGATGAGTCATTGAGAAAGGGAAATCCAAGGAATGTCGTCATTCAGCTCAATGACCTGTGTCTTAAGTCTGCTATGTAGATTTCATTATTCATTCAGTTTCTTTGTGATATTAGCAGCCCCAGTCTTAGGCCTCCTTTCCCAGGGAACCATGTCCTAAATTCGGGATGGTAAGCCTTTATTCTTTTGTATGTGCGTGATGGTCTCCACGTTCATGTATGCACTTTTTTACAGGGGTTATGTTTGAATTTATAACACACCCTCCTCCTCATTTAACTTTTTTGTTTACAGGTTGACCGTATGTTTAACTGACGGACGGACAATAGGCTTCAATGTAAGTTACTTGAAGGTTAACTTAACCTCTCTTTGTCCTTTTAAAGAAACCTACAAGGTTGTTTTTCATTTTTTTCTCATTTGTTCTCAGGAGAAGGCCCTTTCTTTTTTCGTCCTGATGAAGCGTCATTGGATCTTCTTGGACCACTAGACGCGAAACATGTTGACCCTAGCCTAGAGGCCTAGTGATAATTCTTTCGCCCTGACTTATTTGAAGAAACTGTTTGAGCATTATACCTCATTGAGACACTTTCACACTGTTTTTAATCTTGGTCTAGACCCCAGATTTTTGCTAGTAAATTTCTTAGATATTGAGGTTTAGAAACAATTTTAATCTTCTCTCTCCTGTTGCTTGATGCAAGTCTGACTAGAAACCCTTTCTTGGCGACCTGTACAAAAGATCTCCGGCAAAGAGCCCCTTTATTGTGGAGCCCGTCAGACATTGCAGCGCCGGTCTGACGAGGAGCATCTCCCAATGATGAAGCATGACACCCATTTGGGTGCGTGAGGGCTCTTGCTCCTAAACCTTTGGGTTCCCTGTTAATAACCCCCTTGCCTTTTATGGAACTGTGCACTTTACTTGTTATTGAGTATCGGCTGGGAGACAGTGCACTGGACCATAACTCTCCCGGTCCCTCCCTTTGAGATTGTTTAAGTACAGCAGCTGTGCAGTGGGACTTTTACTCCTTTGGAGTTTTTTCACCTCGACCTTGTTTCATCCCAATGATGGAAGATTTTCAAGGCCTGAGTTTTGATGAAGATGTGGTAGCAGCAATTCTACAAACCCCGTAAATCCTGAATAATGATGAATCTGCACCCTCAGGCAGTCTAAAAGAAGATTGGGACAAATTGTCAACACTGAAGAGTGAATTGATTAAGACCATTATGCACAGGACTATAATGACCGAGTATCTATGAGCCAATATAGCCCCGAATGGCTTACTTGTATCGAACATGCCAAGAATTTTTCTCCAAGACCTTGCTTTCAGAAAAGATTGGACCCAGATAGCCTGGAAATGCACAAGGGACTGGTTAGTTCTAATAATTAATATGTCCAGGTGTCTGGCCAATTCCATTACCATACAAATCAACCTTTTAGGGAGCACTCTTAAAACAACTGTTACTGTGGCTGCTTTCAAAAGCCGCCTGGCTGAGATTAACACTGAACTAAATGAAACTAAGGAGTTTTTAACTCACCAAAAGATCTCTAAACTACAAAAAGATATCAACAAGTTCAGTAAAGAAAAGGTCTACCCCTATATCCAAGAAGATTTTGAAGTGGATACTCAGTCACGCTCATCTGATGACTCACAGACCTCGTCTAAGAAACAACGCAATAATAGCTATAGCTCCTCCTCTGATGGATGGAGCACAGATGAGAATCCCCCTCAACCTTATTATCACTACCCTCCTTTCCCAGCCAATCATACTATGCCCTGGCAGACACCATGCCCTTTTTTTCAGCCACGGCCTCCAATGCCATATATGCCTTTTTTAGGCTGCGGACGGGGCAGAGAAAGAGGCAGAAGGAGAGGCAGAGGCAAACACGTGCAATGGACCAGAGAAGAGCCGCAGATGGTAACCAGGAGCCAAGGAAAGAATCCACCTCAGAGAGTCTAGTGGTGAATCTGTCTTCCAGACAACTTTCTGATGAGGAGACTCAGGTGCTGAACCGGGGTTTGGGCTTTGTCCCGACCCCTACAGAAGACCTCTTTAGTCTCAATTGTGAACTATCTCAATTCTTTCGCAAAATTCGTCTGCATGTTTTTTTCCAGAATAAACCCCCGGAACTACCCCTTGAGGATTCTGGTCTGCGTAAACCCTCGACCTTCGTCCCCCCACTACAACTATGCCCTGTGAGGTCCTTACATTCGAGAAGGCGGTATTATCTGACATTTCCAATTTACATCCAAAACAGCCATTCATCAATGTATCTACCCAAGAAAAGAAAGCTTTAAGGACACTGGCTAGTGATGAGAGCATTGTAATCAAGCAAGCCGACAAGGGGGGAGCTATAGTTATAATGTATACAGTAGACTATAGACAAGAATGTCTACGCCTGTTGAGTGATGCTTCATATTATGTTCCCATCTCTATGGACCCCACTCCGAGACTACAAACCCAGATCAGGACTATGGTAGAGGAGGTGCTGAATCACTCTTGGATCTCCCCAAAAGAGGCTGCGTTCCTGGATACCTCCAACCCCTGGGTACCATATTTCTATTGCTTACCGAAAATCCATAAAGGGACACATCCTCCCCCAGGACGCCCGATAGTCTCTGGCCTGGGGTCTCTATTGGAACCATTATCCATCTTCTGTGATCATTTCTTTCAGCCACTTGTCAAAGGATCATCCACCTATTTATCGGACACTAAAGATGTCTTGAACTTGATTGAGAATATCAACAATACAGAGGTGGTACAATGTTTGATTACCCTTGATGTTGAAGCTCTGTACACAAATATTCCATAAGAAGCAACCTTGCAAGTAGTTGAAACGACCCTACAAGAAGCCTCAGGGAATTTTTCCTCCCCGGTTCTTTTCATTATGCAATGCGCAAGATTAGCTATGACGGAAAAAAATTTCCAATTCGAGGAACAGCTCTTCCATCAAATCCGTGGTACTTCAATGGGCAGCACCTTTGAGCCGAGTCTTGCTTGCCTCTACATGTACAGTTTTGAGAAGCAATTTATTCTTACCAACTCGAATCCCTTCTTCAACTCCATTATACTCTGGCGTTGTTACATTGACAACATTCTGATTGTGTGGCAGGGCCTCTTATCTGAAGTACCCATATTTACTGAATGGATAAATTCACTCAACCCTTTTTTGAAGTTCACCTCGACGGTTTCATCTACCCAGGTAGCCTTTTTAGATCTCCTGATTACTATCAATCAGGGTAAACTTTCTACGAGCACCTATCATAAACCGACAGATGGCAACAGTCTGCTTCTATTTGACAGTCATCACCCTAAATCTCTTCGGGAGAACCTTCCCTTTGAACAATTTCTACGACTAAGACGTAATGCGAGTTCATCCAACGTTTATGAGACACAAGCTGGAGACTTGGCGTTGAAACTACATGCACGCCATTACCCACCCCTCATTGTCAGTCAAGCCCATAAAAGGGACAGGAACAACAATCGGGAGGCTCTCCTACAGACTAATAACATGGCACAACAAAAGCGCATGACCTGTGTCTCCACATTCACCCCTTTATCTAATCAGATTAAAAAAATAATTATCTCTAGATTGTCAGTCCTAAACAGCGGGGGAGAATCAATACCAAAACCACTTTTTGCCTTCAAAAGAACCCATAACATCAAAGATATGGTGGTACATACCCGTCCCCGCATTAACAATATGGGACAACACTCAGACAACCGTTTGGAACCTTCCACCCGTGAAAGGTCACTACCCTTGTGGACATTGTAGTGTTTGTTCTTTTACCAGGCAGGTCAAATCTCTAGATCTACCCCCCTTTGGACAGTGGCATCTCTCCTCACATACTAATTGTAATACCAAAAACTGTATCTATATGATCACTTGCCCCTGCAATCTACGATATATTGGCATGACAAACAGACCGGTGAAGACAAGGATTAGTGAACACAGGAGTAATTTTAGATGTGGGCGTTTGACGACTAAACTATGTGCTCATTATTTATCTGCACCACACACTCCAGACGATCTCGTATGGATAGTTTTGGACGCTCCCAAGCTGGGAATCGTTAGTGCGCCTTCTTTACACAGACTAGAACAACGTTGGGTGTTCAGACTTAAGACACATGTCATTCGTCTTAATGACGACATTCCTTGGATTTCCCTTTCTCAATGACTCATCCCATTAGCTACACATGGGATCATATCCTCTAGTTACCAATCACCAGTGTTGCGCTATGGATCCCCTTTATCAATGTTACCATACTCGTTGATAACCTTTTTTCACACTGGTTCGAGCATTAGCATATTCGGTCCTCTTAACTTTGCTCTGTTTTATCAATACACTTGTTGGTTTATATTTCCTATATTGATTCACTTCTCCCTCCTGTAATTACTTGGGGCTTAGTTTTTATTTCCCCTTTGTAGGCTAAGATGAGTTTTTGTGTGATTTAATTCACCTTCCCATTACCGGCTATCACATCCCTTATCCATTATTACAGCATATGCTGTACTTCAATATGGCTCCCGTTAGGACCTAGTTAGCTTTGGTCCCTTTTCTATCTTTTTGCCACTACCCCAGGAAGTCGGCTCTAGTCGAGCCGTCTTCTGTTTTGGCATCCTTGCCGCACCTCACCCGGAAGTGAGGAGTTCCCGGGTCTGCCTAGGTTTAAATACCGACCCGGTACCTAGGCAGATGTCAATGCGAGACGGACGGCCGGGATAGGTGTTATCCACACGGATGGCGGCACTTTTTAGTAAGTGGGACTTCCTTCTTTTGCTTTTGCCGGTTCCTTGAATGGACGCGGACCGGCTTTCTCTTTGTTTTTCCTTTACTTTATTACTACGGGACCTACACGGACCGGATCGACACCTGGTCTAACATGATTTATGCTCCGTTTGGGGGATGTTTTAATTGAACCCTCTAACGTAACATTCCTGGTTGGGTACAACCCCCGGTATATGACTTATTGCTGTTGTGGTGTACTATACATCTGCTGTTAACCTAAATGTAAAAGTTTTTTTTGTCAATTTTAGGGAGTTTTTCCCTTTTTGTTATATACAAATACCTTCAACATTGATTAATGATTGCCCAGACTTCGACTGCGATACATTTTTTTCCTTTATTGACATTATCAACAATATTCTGCTTGCTATGTAGATTTCATTATTTATTTTGTTTTCTTTGTGATATTAGCAGCCCCAGTCATAGGCCTCCTTTCCCAGGGAACCATGTCCTAAATTCGGGATGGTAAGCCGTTATTCTTTTGTATGTGCGTGATGGTCTCCACGTTCATGTATACACTTTTTTACACGGGTTATGTTTGAATTTATAACACACCCTCCTCCTCATTTAACTTTTTTGTTTACAGGGTGACCGTATGTTTAACTGACCGGACTGACAATAGGCTTCAATGTAAGTTACTTGAAGGTTAACTTAACCTCTCTTTGTCCTTTTATAGAAACCTACAGGGTTGTTTTTCATTTTTTTCACAGAAGGCCCTTTCTTTTTTGGTCCTGATGAAGCGTCTGTGGATCCTCTTGGACCACTAGACGCGAAACATGTTGACCCTAGTCTAGAGGCCTAGTGATAATTCTTTCGCCCTGACTTATTTGAAGAAAGTGTTTGAGCATTATACCTCATTGAGACACTTTCACACTGTTTTTAATCTTGGTCTAGACCCCAGATTTTTGCTAGTAAATTTCTTAGACATTGAGGTTTAGAACCAATTGTAATCTTCTCTCTCCTGTTGCTTGATGCAAGTCTGCCTAGACACCCTTTCTTGGCGACCTGTACAAAAGATCTCCAGCAAAGAGCCCCCTTATTGGGGAGCCCGTCAGACATTGCAGTGCCGGTCTGACGAGGAGCATCTTCCAATGATGAAGCATGACACCCATTTGGGTGTGTGAGGGCTCTTGCTCCTAAACCTTTGGGTTCCCTGTTAATAAACCCCTTGCCTTTTCTGGAACTGTGCACTTTACTTGTTATTGAGTATCTGCTGGGAGACAGTGCGCTGGACCATAACTCTCCCGGTCCCTCCCTTTGATGTTATATGGTTACATGACCATGTTTCTTCCAAATGCTATTTTTATTGTGGTGTCCTCTAGTGGCTGTTCTGAGCATTGCAGTCAACATACTTACTGCACGAAAACTTGGCCCACAATGCTTTGCAGGCCAGTACGTTTACAAAACATTTTTGCTCATAACTCATCCTGCAGTGGTCCTAGGACAAAGAGACTACTTTCAAAACATTGTCTTCATCATCTCTGGTTAGTGGGGACTCCCTCCATTCAGTGTCTTAATCGTTCTCATGGCTAGAACGTTTGTTTTACAGTTGGGAGAAGTTTTGTTTTGAAGGGCTCGTATGTAATGTCATTGCAGTAGGCCTACTAGCCCTCCAAACGCCCTCTAGGGGCTAAGTATAAGATTACACTGCAATACTTTCTCCTGTTTTTTAATGGGGTTTGCCCTCTCGTGGCTAACAATATGGTTATGTGAGCATGTTTCTTACAAATGATATTATTGTTATGGTGTCCTGTAAGGGCTGTTTTGAGCATTGCAGTCTAATGCCAAAAGTTTATTTCTGATAAATGTTTATATGATAATTGTACATGTTTTAATAATCTCTCTTTATTGCAATTATGACCAGAGTTCAGGTCAACTTAACATCCTTTTTACACTACGGCTGTTTGAATGCTCTTGATATGTTTGGGTGACCCATCTAGTTTATTTCTTCACTGTGGCTGTCGTGTTTCTTTTTGCGTGGAACTGCGTTATTTAGCCAGTAACTCTGATGGTGGGGTGGCGAAAGTGATATTCTATTGGAATTAGCATGGCAGATTTAACTTAGGATGCTAAATGGCTAAATTTTCGTTTTTTGCTGCAGATAGAGGAAGAAGTTAAATGGAAGTACTTTAGGTATATGCAGGGCCACTGGAATTATATGGCAGGAAAAAATGAAATTATGAGACTGGTTGACCAATTTATGTGCCAAGAAAAATTCCAGTTATGTATTTACAATGTCAATAGCTCCAACTCACGCAAATGCAAGACCTACTGCATTACAAATGCTTGTTTCCACTGCTTGCCTTATGAAACTTTGGTAAAGTCATTCGATTGGCCTCCATGACATGTGGCTACTTAATGTGTGTCATTTTACAGCACAACTTCCCATGTTTCTGGACTGATCTCACATTTTAAAATGTTGCTTTGTTTCAATTTTCAGTGTCCACCAAAAATCATTTTACTTCCCCTTCCTTAGCGATTTCGCATTTATGTGACTTTTCTAAGCTTCCCTCCTTTGTGAACCACTTTGTTATGTATTGCAACTTTGATACCAATAGCCTTCCCTGTCTGTTCATCGGCGAACACAAACTGACTCTGTTCCTTTTCCCTCCTCCACAAGAGTCACCTCATCTGCATATCTGTTCTAAGTACTGCTGTGGAGTATTCAATCACACAGCCGCGAAAGATACATACATATCACAGGACACTATCATTTTTACCAATGCTCCTCTTCCTGACAGTGACATTGGACCCTTAAGCCAGAAGTCCACCACCTTTTCTAGGGAGCACATGCCTCCCTAAAGTTACTATAAACTGGCAGCCAAAGTGATTGTTCTGCAGGGATTGTGCCTATTTGTTCTGTGGACAAAATAAACATGAACTGCTGCTCAGTGTTCTACAGTAGTGGACTTGGACTGATTGATGTTGGGTTGCCTTTTGGCAGTGAGAGCAATCGAACAGTCATGCTGCGGTGGGCGGCAGTGCAGGCAGATTGCACTTGTACAATCGAGAAAGTTGAGTGATATGATAACGTTAATAACTGTTGTGGACATGTACATGTTGGCATGCTCTTTACAGCTTGAGGTAGTCCTGTTGGAAATGCTCAGAGATACAACTTGAGTTGGGATGACAGGCCATCAGACTGGGTAATTTTTCCACGGTCACAGAGGTGCCTCGTGCATATGGGAGGTAGTGTTCATAACAGTGATGGGCCACCTCACAGGGTCGTTTCCCGACCTCATACTTCCATGGTGTAGTGGCTCAAGACTGTGATGAACCACCAAAAGAGGGGGGGGGATTTCTTGTAAAGTACCACATTAGCCTTGCTCCAGAAGTACTTAATTAGGAGGGCTGCTTCGGTGTTCAGTGTCGATTGATTCATAGTGCATTGACTCAAGTCTGCCTCTTAGCACCAGGAGTACACAGGCTGTCAGGCTCTGGTGATGGAAGTCAGATTCTTAGTACATACATCAGTCTACCTTCTCAGCAGGGCTCAGCAGCACAGATGTAATCCACAGCCCGAAGGGATTTAGATCTACCCTTTACAGGTAAATAGCCACCGATTCTGTTGCAATCCCGATTTCTCCATATGGGTATTAGGTTCTTCTTCAAGTTAACATAGTTCATGCAGGTGGGCCGCTTATATCCGGCAGCATGGACCATTAGTTTATGCAAGTGGCCAACCACATTTTAAATTAGTCCCCAACATTTGGGGGAACCGATCTTTTTAGAGGACATTTCTCTTTCAGGTAGCTACAACTCCATGGTAAGCATTCATGGGTGCTGTCGCTTGGCTCTACTCTTTAGCTGCTTGACTGTAATGTAATACACAGTCAGGGTTCGTATGAGGTCATGTACACATGCACGTGCATGTTAAGAATTTCCTGGTGTTATCCTTCATGTTTGTAATTGTTTGAATATGTGTTCTGGCTCGCGGTGTTTAACTCCCTGTGCGTTCCGAACGTGAAATGACAGTTTTCACTCGGAGGGCACAGGAAGAGGTCGTTACGCTGTGGGCTCCTATTTTTAGTAAGAATAAACTTTAATTCAAAGTTTAACCTCACTCTGCTTCCGAACAATTTGTTAATTACCTTGTACTTTTCATCTGGCGACAAGCGAGGTACTTGGTAATGTTCAGGAGCCCACCAACCATTCTTTCCTCGATGGTGTTGATTCACTTCATTTGCTTCAAGGACTTTATCCACCTTTGTTGAAGCCTGTGATTCGGTTGATCTATTGCAGACTTGAGTGAGGTGATCTTCAATATATTTGTCTGGATTAGGGGATTTACTCCTCTCTACATCGTGAGGCAACTTTAGCGGCAATATTGGATGAGGGAGTGTTCATTTGGTGAAGTGGGTTAGACTGATTCTTTTGAAAGAAGTCATTACATTTTTGGAAACCAGATTTTATAAATATTTATATATTTGTATTTATGGCTTCTCCTCAACAAGTTGTTCAACTTCCTTCATTTTTACCTCTACCTTGGAAACCTAAAATACCATGGAGAATTTGGTATCGCTCATTTGAAAATTATTTAATTGCTATTGATGCTGAAAATTATACTCCTAAAAGAAAACTCGCATTATATATTTGGTTATCTTGGCACTGAAGGTCAACACATTTTTGATAACTTACCTGTTGTGACACCTACATCTGGTGATGGAGATAATTGGTCTGTGTATACAGAAGCAGTAGAAAGGTTAAATAAAACATTTCTGGAAAAGCCAAACGTGATGCTAGAGCGTTTCAATTTCATGAAAAGGAAACAAGAAGTGGACAAGACTATGGAGGAGTACATTTCAGCTCCGAGAAATTTGGCTGCGAATTGTAATTTTGGTTCAGCGCTAGATACCTACATCAGAGATCAATTTGTGTACAGTTGTTTCTCTAAGAAAATACAAGAGAGGATTTTAAGCTGCAGGGATCCTCTTCTTTCTGAAGTAATTGATATGGCAAAAATCATTGAAAGAGCAATGGTTTCATCCAAATGTATTTCTTCTGTGTCTTCTAGTAACTGTGTGAATAATTCCATCCAAGGTTCTGATTCAATTAATGTGCTTCCGCTCAAAAATAACTTTGTCAAACCGGTATATAAAAAAACAAATGTAATATGTTTCAGATGTGGTTCTACTTCGCATGTAGGCAACAGTCCTCAATGTCCGGCTTTAGGAAAAAAAATTATTAAGTGTCACAAAATAGGTCATTTTCAATCTGTGTGTAGAGGTAAGAGTGCACTTCAAGTTAGTAGTGTTCAAATGCATGATGACATCGTCACTCTGCAAAATGATTTTGATAAGATGGTTTTAACCGTTGAGTCTGCTGTTTCTATTCAACCAGGTTTCAAGTATAAAGGTCCTTTTTGTGAAGTTATCATTGCTAATTGCTACACTTTGAGTATGATGGCTGATTCTGGTGCACCAGTCTCTATTCGGATCAGCTTTATTACGCTCAATGGTCTGATAAGTTTCACTTGCATAAAACTGATATTTCTCCAAAGGCATATGGGGACAATGATATCGATATGTTAGGATTTTTAATTGAAACCTTGTCATGTTTGGGTAGACAAATTACTTCTAAAATGTATGTAGCTGTCAAAGGCAAAAATATTTTTGGCTGGCAAGACTTAGCTAAGATGGGTTTGAAACTTGTTCCCGGTTCTGAGAAACCTGTACAAGTCAATGACACTCAGATTTCTTACATTGGTGATACTATTGATGATTGTGCTTTAAAATCACTGTTAGATGATTTTCAAGATGTTTTTAACTCTAAAATTGGAAAAATAGACAAGTTTGAGCATGTGATAAGATTGAAGCAGAATGTTATTCCTGTAGCTCATAAGGTCAGAGCTGTTCCGTTAAGTGTGAGAGAGGATCTAAAAAAAAATTTGGATGATTTGATCCGTGAAGGTGTAATTACTACCACTGATGCTTCTGAGTGGGTCAGTCCTATTGTTCTTGTGCGCAAAAAGGGTGGCGAGATTCGTTTGTGCGCTGATGTGAGATCTCTTAACAATAATATCTTAGTTGATTCTCACCCTTTACCAAAGATTCAAGATCTTCTTACAAATATTGGTACTGCAAAATATTTTAGTTTAATGGATCTTAAATCAGCATGTCACCAAATACCTTTAGCACCAGAGTCAACTGATCTCACTACGTTTGTGAGTCCATTTGGAGCATATAGTTTTTGAGATTGCCTTTTGGGTTGGCTTCTGCTGCCAGTGTCTTTCAAAAATGTATGGATTACATATTGAAAGGAATTGAGGGAGTGCAGGCTTACCAAGATGATGTACTAATTTTTTCAAACTCTGTTGCTGAACATCTTGTCATTCTAAGAAAAGTTTTGAACTTGTTCAAAAAAGTTGGTATCACTTTAGGACTTAAAAAGTGTAAATTTCTAACTAATGAGTTGGATTATCTAGGTCATTCCATTTCTTCAGAAGGCATTAAACCTAAGTTATCACTTACTCAAGCCATCACTGATGTTGACCCTCCAAAAGATAAAGATACACTTAAGTCGTTTCTGGGTATGACAGAATATTATTCACGATTTGTTCCAGGGTATGCTCAAGTAGTACAACCTCTACGGTCTTTGCTTAAAAAAGGCATATCTTTTGTTTGGGACAGTTCTTGCGATGAAGCTTTCAATGATATCAAACAATTTATTATAAAGGCACCAGTTTTATCATCATATATTTCGGGTCATAAATGTACCATCACGGTTGATGCTAGTCAAAAAGGGTTGGGTGCTGTTCTTTGTCAGTGGGTGTCAGGGCAGGAACGTACCATTGGATTTGCTTCCAGGAGTTTAAAGCTGGCAGAATCTCACTATAGTACAATTGAAAGAGAAGCTCTTGCGTGTTCTTGGGCTGTTGAAAAGTTCAAAACTTTTATATGGGGTACTCTATTTGAAATTTTTACAGATCATAAACCGTTATTACATTTGTTCAATGGAAATGGAACTGGTAAAGCGTCTTCCAGATTGGTTAGGTTACTTTCTCGGCTACAAGAGTTAAATTTTGAAATTAAGTATATTTCTGGAGGTCGAAATGTCAGGGCGGACTGCCTGTCCCGAATGCCACTACAAAGTGTTGGTTTAGATGATGATAATGATGAAACAGAAGCAGTTGTGGCAATCATTGAGGATGTTTTGGACTCTGTGGGTAGTATTCAATATAAAGATTGGATGGGTGCATCTCAAAAGGATGCAGTTTTGCAGCCGCATGGACCGTTAGTTTATGCAAGTGGCCAACCACATTTTAAATTAGTCCCCAACATTTGCGGGAACCGATCTTTTTAGAGGGCATTTCTCTTTCAGGTAGCTACAACTCCATGGTAAGCATTCATGGGTGCTGTCGCTTGGCTCTACTCTTTAGCTGCTTGACAGTGATATTTTTATTACTGCACTTAAGGATTTTAAAGTTCTTAATATAGATGTTTAGGCTTCCCTTAGTTTTATGTTGGTTTATGTTGCTTTGTTGTGGGCGGGGGTCCTTTTACTAGGGGTTATCCCGGTGTTATCTACAAACAGGGTACGCTCAACTAAATTAATCCCATCTGAACCTGTTCAGTGACTTTCCTCCCACGGGGTAACTTAAAAAGGATAGGTAGCGGTTGTGAATTCAAAATAAATAGATATAAACCAACATAAAAGAAAGTGACGCCCAGTTTCAGAATCTCAGCAGTAGTGGTCAAAACAAATTGTTTTAGAGGGGCACCGTCTATACATTGTTTCAGTTAGAAAGGTCCTTTTTCCGTTATTGTTCTATGGACGGTAGGCGCAAAAACTAACGTGCCTGCCTTACCGCTATTTAAGTGACTAGATGATGTGAAACGAACTATAGGAACATACACAGCCTTTTTATTGACGGACAAAAAAAGTACAAAAGTAATTGGAATATATTTAGGGTAGCTTCTGCCCGGTAACCGGGATATTAGCACTACTGTAGGCACCAGAGTATCCCACCCGCCGCGAAGCATCCTCCTGGCGGCTGTCTCGCTCCTGCCAATGGTTCTCGTGGTCGTCCGTCTGATTCTGCTGCCACCTTCGCCACTCCAAAAAGCATTCCGGTGATCCGTGGGATTGATTCCCCCCCGTATCACAGGTCTCCGAAACTCCTACGTCATATCCTCTGCCGGGTGAAGGCTACTCCTTCCAAATCCGCCTTGCGAGTCCTTCTTCTATGTCACTCGGGGATGGCTCTGGTCCTTCCTTTGTTTCAGCGACTGCTTCCTGCAAAATGTGAAAGGTTGCTGTGTTTTCTTTCACAGGTGCGGCGTGGGACGAGACCAGTGGTGCTGCTGCAGTCCAGGTAGGTCTGACCCCGATTTCAACCCTTTCGTGCTGACAGGTGTACTGACGCATTGTCTCTTGTATACTGTTGGTAGACCGTTCTGTTTCCTGCACAAAACCTGGCATGTGCGGTTTGAGCATTAACCATTTTTTTCTGTGCTGATTGTGCATATTTGGCGTTGTTAAATTCTTTGTCCTTGTATTGCTCTCTGTCTGGTCATACATTGATCTGCTAGAACTGACTCTTAGTTTCTTACAAACCACAGACGTTTTCTAGACAGCACACGTGGCTTTACAATGAATCCCAGAGGGAAGGGGGCAGATCCAGAGAAGCAGCTGAAGCGGACATGGTGGAAAGAGTAGACAACACTCTTACTACCAGTTATTTAGCACTGGGAAGCTTTGGGGCTTCATATACACAGGTGGGACCTCAACTTTTCCATTCATAGCCCACCATACATGGGCCCAAGCGCTTGCATGCATGAGCATGACTTGTTCACATTGTATGATGGGCCCCTCATGACCCACTAGACTGATTTACAAGGTAGAGCCAGAAGGCAGCTCCCCTCCGTAGTTTGCGATAAAGGGTCTGTGGGCCACTACTACAGTGGTCAGCCAGCAAGTTTATTGGAGCCATAGGCTTGCCATTGGGAAGGTTGTGCCCCCCCCCCCCCCCCCCCCCAAAACCATAAAAGAGCTTAGCAGTCTTTTAATATTCAATAAACAGTGGCCAGGCGACTCTTGACAAAAGGTCACTTGCGTAAGACCTGGTCTGTTAAAGCATACCAGGAATATATTTGTAATGTGGACACCGAACCAGAGATTTTCGACTCCATACCTCACGTCCCATGTGAGGTATATGGCCATTGGAACTCGGCTGTGCCCTCTGAGACGGCATGGCTGCCTGAATTGTAACAACCCCAACCAGCCCGTTCGATAGCGGACTTGTGTTGCCAAGTCATATGGCCACATTCAGCCAGCTATTGCTTTTAGGGACTACCTTGTTATACCTTGGTACTTACAGTTTTACCACTCTATGGCCTTAAAAATCTCAGTTTGCACACCGATGTTGGTTTAAAATACCCATACTGGCTGAAGTCTGGGTATGGTGTGTTAGCTTGAGGAGAAAAGTAGGTACCTTTCATCAAGTCATACTTCAACCTAGACTACTTTACTCCTAACTTTCCCTACTTTAAACAAATGTTTTGCAGGGAGAAATCACTTTTAAGTTCAAATAGTTCATATTTGGAAATCTGCCAGCACGAATAAGAGAAATTGGCAATCACCTCTAATTTCAAAGAACTTTAAAACCATGGCTTTTCTCATCGTTTTAACAAATGTTACATCTGAACGTACAATTAGGTAAGTATCTACACAACCACTGCATTTTTATACCATTCCTCAACACCTCATGCTGAAGCTCAGTGATGCCCGGAATCCTGTTCAGAGCATGTCCAAAGCTTGCGCACCTCATTTATCATATACCTGTAGGTAAATTTACATTGAGCACCCAGTAATACAGTACCACTACCTTCCTGTTAAACATCATCCTCTTCGCACATCCTTTTTAATCTTTCTACTCCTTGCCTTCCCCCAACGTTTATTTACTCTTGTTTTTAAGTCATCACTTTGGTGCTGGACAATATTATTTCCATGGGCAATAAATAGTCATTTATTTGTTATTCTCCAGTACAAATTTATTGACCTTCAGCCAGTCTACCATTACTACCCTTTTCATGTTCCACCTCTGCCGGTTTGCTGATGTTTTCCAAGAACTGAGTTTAACAAGCATCTTTTAACAATGTGCCCTATAACTAACAACTGATTTCTACCAGGCTTGTATGATCATGAGGTTTACATTTAACACAAAATATATGTGTAATGTAGAACCAGTCCACCAATGTGGAAAAGGTTATTTGTGAATTCAGTACTGGTAATTGGCCTAATAAATACCAGGTACCGCTTTAGCACTTGTGTGTTTTAGGTCTGGCGTTAGCCAAGACCTTTTGATTTCACAAGTATATTAAAAAAAAACAAAAAACTTTTAGCCAGCTTTCTGCATCAATTGGTCTGTTATTGTGTTTTTTTTAATTATACCCACTACAGCACGGGGCTATGAATGATCCCACTTCAGCAGTTGGTTAACTTCACTGTGAGCGACAGCACTGTGCCTTTTCACAGGAAGCACATCTACACTCAAATTAGTTGCATTCTGTGCTAGGGATTACTATGGCAATGTGTGCTCTTAGTGACCTAAGCAATATTTATACTTTTACCCAGTGCCTTCATTTTTAGCTTGACAAATGCCCAGTAGCTTTTACAAAGACCAGCGTGGACCACGCCAAAAGGCTGGCAGCCAGCACCAGACCTATTGCCTCTGCCATTGCTTGTTGAAATTAACACAAAGATCGTATCTTCTCTCCCTTCCCCTAAACCCTCTTTGAACTACAAAAACAATATTATGTGCCAATCACTACTCACAATGCAATTCCTCTTGATCATTCTCCTAGCAATATTTTTATTTTTAAGTCAGGCAAGAGGAATCGCATTTGATTAGGAGAGTAGGAAAAACATTCTGCTGAATACTGTAAAAACATTCCCAAAATGAATTGTCACAACCACAATCATAAATTAAGCCATTGAGTATGAAGTAAGAAGCCCAGCATTATTTTAGCTAAAGCTTGAGTTGAAGCCAAACTATTCACCCAATTACCTATATTTGTCATATGTTCTACAGATTTGGTTAAACTTCAGACTAGCTCTATTTCTTAAAGCCAATGTACACTAAAACCGCTGTGTGTACTAATATTTTACCAGCTAGCTGGAAAACTGTGGGGACTGATCTGACTTCCACCGAGATGTGGTCAGAGAACAAAACCAAAGTCAACTGTGTA
Source organism: Pleurodeles waltl (assembly GCF_031143425.1). NCBI lineage: Eukaryota > Metazoa > Chordata > Amphibia > Caudata > Salamandridae > Pleurodeles > Pleurodeles waltl. The sequence continues at coordinate 1,005,539,311 of NC_090442.1, read as the reverse complement.
AGCACTTTTGAAAACTTAATTGTCTCCCTCCCACCAATACTCTACTCCGGTGCTTTCATCCTCATCAGTGACCTCAAATACCACCCAGAGGACTACACTGACCCTAACATAGCCAATCTCCCGTAGGACCTGACAAACCTCAGACTGACCCAGCAAGTGGAAGGCCCCACTCACGCTGCTGGACACCTACTGGACTCCTTCACCAGCTTCAATGAAATCACAGTGGCTACGCCCACATCCATCACCTGGTCCAATCACACCTTCGCCCATTTTGACTTACCCATAGCTCACCACCACCGAAATGTCATCACTAAACCCTCACACAGGGATTGGAACAAGGTATTTGAAGAATCGTGGACCTCAGCGCTGCTACACCACCAACTGCAACACCTCAACGGTGACCTCCCCAGATACCTGTCCAACTTCAACTCCTGGATCACCTCCTTTGCCAACACCATGGCCACATTCAAGACCACCAAGCCTGCCAGAACTAGACCACAGGCAAGCAGGTACACAGATGAGCTAAAACTCACAAAGTGCCACTGTAGGCAGCTAGAACACAGATGAATGTAGAGACAGGACGACCCCAACCAGGCTACAAATCATACCGCAGATGATACCACCTCATTGAGTGTATTGAAAGCAGCACCAACGGCTCCAAATAAATCTTCACCAATGTGAAATATTTAACCTCTCCAGCAGCAAGCTCCACCAGTGTCACACCTTCACAAGACTTCAGCTGCTAGATCTCCAGCCTCTACAACAACTGTGAGCCCCAACTGGACCCCTTCACCCTCGCACCTGTCACGTCCACCTGCCCACCATAACCATTCAAGAAACCGTAACATCCATGCGCACCATATATTCCTGCGCACCATTGGGCCCCTGTCCTCATCATATACTCACTAAGGGACTTGTCTCGGCTATCACCCAATCCTGAGTGATTCCATCAATACAGCCACAATCCTGGATGTCTGAAACACACCACAATTCTCCCTCTCTCTCTCTCCTAAAGAAACCCTCAGTGAATTCTAAAAAAACTAACCAGCTACTATTCCCTGTTCCTGGTACCTTTCCCTATGAAAATCATGAACATGATCATCCACCCATGTGAAGAACCTCAGAATCCTAGTCAACAACCAGCTTGCTATGAAAGGCCAAGTGAGCGCAGCCTTCGCCTCCTGTTTTCACATACCACAGATGCTCAAGATTTTCAAGTGCTTCACCTCAACATCCAGAGAACTGTCACCCAAGCCCTCATCACCGAGAGTTTGTATTACGGCAGCACACTCTACATAGGACTCAACGCTGAACTGATCAGAAGACTACAATCCCTACAGAATTCTTCTGCCAGACTCATACTCCGATTTCTCCACCACCACCCTCAAGACCCTGCACCTAAACCATCTCCACTTGCTCCCCCTCCACAAATGGCCACTCTTGCACCTTTACACACACACACCTGCACAACTTCGGCCTCACCTGTCTCAACAATTGCATTAACTTCCACGTCCGTACCCGCATACAAAGAACCAGCTCTGGCGACGGTCCTTCTCTTATGGCTCTTCCTCTTATGGCTCTTCCAAAGCCTGGAACGACTTACCCCTGCACATCGGAGCAGTCTGCTCAGTTCTTGAATTTCCCAAGAAACTGAAGACGTGGCTCTTCACCGTACTGCATCTGCTTTTCAGCACCTGGCTACCTTCCTGGTGAGTCATGCGCTCTACAAATATCCATAACGTAACATACAAGGATGGAGATGTTTCCAAATTCATTTGCTGTTGAACTCAAAGTATAATTCAACAGGATTGCAAGCATAGCAATGTTTGATGATCTTAAATGTCTACACTGAAGTTATATTATTATTCAAATAAGTGAATATTGAGCACCAGAAGACTTCTAGTTGTGGGCTTGCCAGTTGCCCTACTTATGATTTAAACCTCAGTCCCATTGGTCTGAAATCAAGGGATTATATTTTTGTACTTACTTGTTGTGTAATGTAACAATCTTAGTCTCTATTGTTACATCCTCTGTAAATTGTCTTCGTGAACACATTTCTGATGCTAGAAAGATTTTTGCTGCTATTCCAAACTTGATAAAATGACTTGTGTACCTTCTTTGCATGTGTGTTTTGACCACTGACTTCGTGTTGCACCACTTTGCACCTGGCTTAGCTGTCCACCGTCACATTAGTGGTCACCAGTTACAGACTCCATTTTGTATTAAGCTTAGCCTTAGCTTCACTGCCACGTTAAAAGCTGCAAGTGATTTTCCACGTTGTACAATGTGCAATCTGTCTTGTTTTCATACTTTTTCCCACCAAGGGCTTTGGTTGATAAGAATGTACTCAGACGGCAGGGAACTGCCTTGTTTTGAGTTGGCACTTTGGGATTGTGGTCACATCCGGATGTGTTTATTTTCATAGCTAGTTGAAAGCAATCATTATTTTTTGAATAACTAAACTTCTGCAGGGAGAGGGAAGTCTGGGATTTCCCTCTCATGTTTGTTCAAAGTATAAGAGGCCGAGACCAGATGGACTGCGGACAGAGCAGTTCTCAGGCACATCCAGGACACTGGTGTGTTATCCTTCCAGTGGGTATAATTGATCTCTCTCTCCTCAATCGATTCTGGGATCTGGCAATTTGATGCTGATTAGGAGAGAAATGGAGGGTTGCCCTTGCCTCATGGCGATGCATACATTTTAATTCATTATTTGCTTTGCGTTATAATATAGATACATATATTGCAGTGGAGAATCATTTGTACATTATTGCCGTGACCATTTTTAAATGTGTGCTTTCAACATGCTAATCTCCTTTTAGGAACCTTGTGTAGTGAAATAATAAGTGTCTTCTTTGGACTAAGAAGCGCATTCCAGAGATTTTTGTCCGTGCATGAGAGTTTCAGCTCTGTCATTAGTGAAAAGCAAAGCACTGGTGTAATTGGATCTGTCCCAAATTGTATACGAAGTGCCTAAAGAAGTATGTTGGTGGAAATCATGGTTAGTAGTTTATGTTGTGATGTTTGTTGAATTAATAAACAACAACATAAGTTTATCGAATTTAAAACAAAAATTATTATAACATTGTTCTAATATTTATAATCCAGTTAGATAGTAAGATAGAATTGCAAGTTATTCTTTGAAATGGATGTTTATTGTGACAATAGACATTACCTGCCTGTAAATATATTTTCACTAAGACATGGACTCAATTGTTTTCTTTCTGTGAAAGGCCTTTTTGGCGATTGTCTTTTTTTTTTGTTAGGGTTTTGACCTGATGTAAGTATTGTGTGCTTTTAATCATGCCCACTGCACACACATCACTTTCACTCGTTCTTGCCTTTCAAAAATCCTTTATCATTGGTAAATGCTTCACGTTTGATCCTCCTTGGGGCGGTTTTATTACCGCCTTGCAGACTGCCTCTGTTACATGGATAGTTGCACAATTGTCGATACGCTTGGCTGCAAGCAAACTATTTTTTCTTTTGGTGTCTGTCCTTCACGCTCATGGCGACCATGGTGCTTTGAATTGACTCACTTATGTCAATTGTTTTACTCTTCATTTTTATCTTTTATATAATTTCTTGTTAGGCCCACCTCTCTTTTTCAGACTCACCGAACAGCTGTGCCAAGCAATCAGGAAGCGAACTGGCACGTCCTATAATATCTGTGTGTTTCACAATGTATCACGTGCAAGGAGTTTTTAGAAATTCAATGTAGTCTTCTTCAAATCACAACAGAGCAACAGTGTGAATAAACACATCAGTAAAAGTGCTGTCTGTGATCCTCAAGTGGGCTTCTTTTACGCAGGCTTAAGTCGGCTAATTTTCAAAATTAGCTATCCAGAAAAAAAAAAATACTCATCTTACTTAATACATTTATACGTGTATATGTAAAAAAAGTAAAGCAAATGTTTTTGAAAAATCATAAACATTAAAAAAAATTACCCAAAAATATGTATTTTAAACAAATCCCTTTTAAAATTTAAAGTTTGTTAATTTAATTTCCTATCTCTATTTATACAGACGTAAAATTTTGAGCACTTATTTTTAATACATATACTATTTTTTCCTTTAAATCTCTTTAATTGATACCTAATATACTACCCTCATCCCCACAATCATTAATTAAACCATAACAAAATGTTAGTAAATGTACTATTCTAATTCTCATCCAATAAACATTGACAAACATTGTAAAAGTACTTATTTTTTTGAGCAGGGTCCGGGCATATTAATTATTGTAATTCCTTTGCCACAAACATTGGGCTAGTGCATATATTGTTTGCTGAGTTTCAGGGGGGTCGATTTCCCAGTCCTAGAAACAGCTGGGAAAGTTTGAGAGCGGATGGCTTCCTTTTACCCTTTGCTGCATATTTTGTAATTTCAAAGGTATCGGTCTCATTTCAATGTTCTCTTTTTTTATGTGAAACGCGCAAGCGCTTTAACCTGTTGTAAGTATTGTGGGCTTTTAACCACGCCCATGACTTTTACTCATTCGTGTGCTTGCCTTTCAAAACATTTTTGTAATCATTGCTAAAGGCTTTACGTTTGTCCCGCCTTGGGGAGGATTTGTTACTGCCTTGCAGACTGACCCTGTTACTTGGACAATTGCCCGATTGTTGATATGTTTGACTGTGAGTGAACTTCTTTTTCCTTTTGTGTTTCTCCTTCATGCTCCTGCTTATGGCGGCATTGGCGCTTTGAATCGGCTCGCTTATGTCAACTGTTCTACTTTTCATTTTGAATTTATATGGCAAGAAAAGTCCAGTTAGGAATTTACAACGCCAGTAGCTCTAACTCGAGCAAGTGTGAGACTTATTGCATTACCACTGCTTGTTTCTTTTTCATGCATGGGGAGGGTAACTGATTTGCTCAGAATCGCAGGGGTGTTGTGCCACTACCTAACAAGCATTGATAAAACCAATAGGTCTTGTCTTTAAGACTATTGGCCCGGCCATTGCCTTTTGTTCATGATGTACAGCATGGGCACTGCTGACATTGGCTATGATTTGTAGCCATGCTGCATAGCAGCGTGGCTAAAAATAATGAAAAAAAAAAGACTATTACTTCAGTGGCAGTATATTTGAGTAGGTGAGGTTTGACCTTCTAAATGTGTATATTGCTCTATCAAATCTCTTATACTTAGTAGGGGAACACAGTTATGCTATTGTTAATACTGTAGGTAGATCACTGAGAACATGGCAGCTGTAAGCTCATTTCTTGCAAGTTGGTTTTGGCTTTTTTTCAAGGTTTTTTCAATGTTAACCGTTGTACTGCTTGTAACCCTCAAAGCTGTGCCTACAATGAGTCTCAGTTTTTACATGGCCAAGGGAGCGAATCATATTTGCCTGAGGGCGTATAATACTCCTCGGATACATTCTGTGTGTTTATGCTTCTCTGAAGACAGCAGTTTGGGATAATACCATTGCTCACTATTCTTTAAGGCAGAGAAAGTAGCCAATAACTCAAAAGAAACCTTGTGAAAATTCATCAAAAGTTGAAAGCTTAGAAGACGGGGGTAACACATTTTTGAACATTTATTTTGCCTGCAATGCATTGTTTTTCAAAACATTGCTGTGTATTTTGGATGCGGATATCATTTGCCGTGTCACTTTCAGAAGGGTACTTCACCCTGATTTGGGCTGGTCGAAGTGTAGACACAGGAAATTTCACATGGTGGCAGCTTTAGACACTCAGAAGATGCTGGAATCTTTTACCTGTTGACGGTTTCATTTAGACTATCAGTTCTTAACCTTTTGACTTCTGTGGACCTCCACTTCATCATTACTGGAAGCCGGGATCCCCACTGAATCATTATTTGGATCCTGTGACCCTCACTGAGTCATTACTAGAAGTCAGTGACCACTGCCTAAACATATAGAATGATTTGAACTACAAAACAATACACAAAATTATAGAAACAATCATCCATCAAACAAATACATAAATGATTAAATGTTATTCAGGTCACAAACCAATATAAACAAATCAATATTGATTTTAATCAACTTCATTTTTAGTTTCTAATTCCAAATTCCTATACATTTACAGAACATTTTTGCCTCTTTATTTATTTATGTACACTTTATTAACTTTATATTGTTTTTTTTAAGCAGTCAAAGACACTTTGAGTAGGCTTTGCAGACCACCATGGGTCCCTAGACCACAGGTTAAGAACCTCTGATTTAGATTGTAAAAGCGGCAGTCCTGGATGATAGATCATACTTTTGTACTTTGAAAAAAAAGCTGTTAAATATAGATACATTTACTTAGGTGAGTGATTTTGTTTTTGTAATTACAAGTATATTATTGCAACACTACAGGATTATTTCAGAGTTAATATATCACAAAAGAAAATCATTAGCACAAATACAATCTGAGATCTCTATGGGAATTCCTGCTCTTGTTAATGCTTACTAATGTGATGTTCACTATTCTTAAATGGTGTGTGTGTGGGTGGGTGTTTTTATTTTTTTTATATTTTTTATATAAATCTTTTAATACGCCTTAGGTTTCAGTTGACTTCACTGTCTGAGGTCCTTTTTTAACAGTGCAGTCAGCATTTTAAAGAACCACGGATCTTTTACATCTATCTTTCAGTGTCCGGTCTTAATATGTTCTGTTGCGCTTTGAGGTGCTTACTAGATGGACACTAGCTAATAATTATGTAATTGTAACAACTTTGTTTGGAGCAGCTTCTTAACATTTTGGAATCCATGTTTTTCAATAACTGCACAGTAAGAAAGGAACATAATTCAACCACTGAGGATAAGGTGTAGTTTATTAACGCAGTTGGAATGGGCTAAATGTAAGATGGTTTGAAGTTTAATGCAAATACTTTCATCTGAAAGTGGAAAAGGATTTGAGGAGGAAAATTGAAAAAATGCTGTTCCTGGATTTCATTTCAAGCCCAAGCTGTTGACTGTTGGTGAATAGTGTTTTGAATCTCATTAACCCATGATGTATTATGTTTTTATTAAATGCCACATCTGCTTTCTAAAGCACTGAGTTATAATTTATGTTCCTGATAATGTGTACATATGTGTTTAACATTTGAGGTATTGTGTGCGTTTATATGTTTTGTGTAAACCTTTGTGCAAACTAATAATAAAAATGTAAAAATGTGCTGATGGATAGTATTGGCACAAATGCGTCACATTCACCTGCATCTTAAACGTGCCTGCAAGTCTAAAATACCATGCACAAGACTGTTCAATAATTGAAGCTGTCAACTCTGCAAGAGTGTTGGGTCTTATTGCTGTTATTTTGAAGCGGTACAGTTTTTCTTCAGGGGAAACAGAAATGGCATATTGGGGCCTTCCAGTTAAAAATACAGCAAATGTTAAAATCTCCAGGAAAGACAATTTGTGAAGGTCAGACATACCTTTTGAAATGCACTTTAGTACACCAACACACTGATGTGAGGAACAACTTTCATTAACTCCCATCCTATCTCATTTCAATCTTTTTAGTACCAAAAACTAGCTAGTGTATTTATTCTTTACCATGTTTAATGACAAACATTTGTAGTTTTGAAGCAGACTTTTACTTTAGGGTTTACTAAAGTTTACATTAGAGTATTTAAAGTAACATGTAACCTCTTCCTATTGTCAGCTGGTCCTGTAACTATCCTTCCAACATGGATGATATTGAAGTGAAGACAGTGTCCCTGAAACGGCCTCTCCATGACGAAGACCTTCCTAGTGGAGAGGAAACAAAAAGGCAGAAGATTGTGGAAACTTGCTTAGCGGACGATCTTCAGGGGGGACAAAACACAGCTGTGGTGTTGACTCCAGAGTGCTTGACAAGAGAAACTGAGGAGGAAGAGATAGATGTTCCCAAAAACGAAGAGGAGGTGGTGGAGCTCGATGAACCAGAGGGTGAAGATGGAGACATCGAGAGCTTTGCTGACATGATGAAGCATGGGCTCACCGAACAGGATGTCGGCATTATTAAGTTTGTCAGCTCTCATGAAGGGTTTTCCGGTATATTAAAAGAAAGGTCTGTATTTTGTTTGTGTGATCTGATGCAGTCTAATTCTTAGTCTTTCCAAAGAATGGTAAAATTATAGCTCTTCCTTAGTAGATGCAAGAAGAAAAAATGCTAACTAAAACATCTAGAATTGAAGCATTTCTGTGCGCTAATCTGTTTACATTACGCACATTTGGAAACCGATGATCTGGTGGACATCTGTCGTAATCTTGTAATTGATGTTGTCTGGATATTGCATTTAATACAATGGTAATCTCAAATTAAAATATCCAACCCCTCTCCTGACTAAAAATCTGGGTTTATGAAACAAAAAGGTGACTAACATTCATATCAGAAATCATATTTTGGTGTTAAGATTTTGGAAAAAACGATTACAATATTAATTATATATTTTTTGTATCCTTAGACATGGCATGCTTATTGACAGTAATTACAGTGGACTTTGGCTGGAAGTATATGCTAAAAAAGATATCCACAACCAATATTTCTAGTCCCGGTCAAGATGTAGTGCCTTTTAAGTGCTTGGTAATTGGAGATATTCATAAGGAATTAGGTGGCAGATGTAGCAATTTTGACCACATTATGTCATGTCAGTAGACTACCAGACCGTGGCAAAAAGAGCATTTTTTAGCATTTGCTGGCAAACTGTGCAAATAGTCCTGATGCTTTCCTTGTCATTAGGTAGGGGTCTTTCAGCTAGATTGTTCAACTGTTGTGTGGTTCATTTTTAAATGGCCCATAAGCAAATAGTTGTACAGGTGCCACCAGAAACATTCTTTACAAGGTCACACATTGCCCAACATTGTCCCACTTAGCACAAACCCAGCTAATCTTAATAACTCAAAGTGCACACTTTCCGTATGCTCTTTAGCCACCATTTCCACACTATGCACCTGCTATAATGCCCACCCATGGCTTTAGCAAGAGTTCACAAAGAGCTTGGGAATTCTTCCTTTACTAGGTCGCCAGTATCTTTGGGCCCTGAAAAATCTTGCTACCACAGGGCTCAGGGTACCTATAAATTCTTGGACTATTCTTGGCTTCATTGTTTCTACACTTACTCACTCTTGTGTTTTTCAGTTTGCTAAAGTGAGTTTCACCCGGGGCAGGGAAAACCTAGACTGGTTTTAAGGCAGTGGGCGGGATACCTTCCCGACCAGTCAGACACGACAGGTTTTGAGGAGGATCACAAAGGGAATGCGTTGTGGGTGGGACGTGGAAGATGGCCATTACAAGCTCAAACATGAAAGAGACCAGCATTTTATGCAGTATTCACAGTTGTGTTCCAGAATGGAACTGACCATTAACTAGTCCATCTGGTAATCACACATAAGTCACAAACTGGCATCCTTCATCTGTGTTCCAGCCATGAAGTCAAGGGAACCCAGTTTTGGGAACTGTACAGATCTTAAACCTGCTAGAGCCCAGCTGGCAGTCCTTCTTCACAGGTAAAGTAAAAATGGTGGTGGCCCTTTGCCTTTACCGTCCTTACGCGGGACCACACCAACTACGTAGTTACAGCTTGCCGCTGCCCCTTCAGATGCCAGGATTACATTTAAGGTCTTATGGGTGGTCCACTAAGAATACTGGGTCAGAGGTCTGCATTTTTGCAGAAACTGACCTGACCCAGTGTCCCACGCGCAGTACTGCAGTCAGTGTTGTCCCATTGAATCAGAAAATTATCCTTCAGTAGTAGGAAATTTGGAAGCACAACTTTGGGTGTCCAAGGATCAAGTGGATGGAATGCCCTAATAGCCAGTCTGAGATTTGAACTCACACACAAGAGATCAAGGAAATTCCTGAAAACTGCACTCTTGATACTTTCTTTCCATTGAACTCTACACAGAACAGGAGTCGGTATAGGAGGGAATAAGCGTTTAATACAGTGCTGTTTAGACTCAGTCCGTGTCTCAATAGTGTGTATTTACAGTTAATCTTTTTTAGGGTTATGCCTGCGATAGCATGCGCTAGAGATGGTGTATCGCTAGTGAGACACTGTTGTAGTTAGAAAAGGGCTTGGAGCACGCCCTTTGCTTATTGTTCTTTACAGGCTTGTAATTGGACATGACTGGTATATCATAATTTCCATTTCTGTCCATGGAGCAGGCACTAATTTATTTGACTTAATCCAATCCAAAACTGTTTGCCCGACTTCAATCTGCCAGACTGCAATCTAAAACAATCTGCCCCTGTTCCAATCCAATACAGTCTTCCCCACTCCAGACCTCCAGCTCAAATCCAGCCCACCTCACCCCAATCCAATACACCCCTCTCCATCCAATTTACCGCACTCCAGCCCAAATCACCCCACTCCAATGCACCCCAGACCAGTCCAGAACACTCCAATCTACACCACTGCAATCCACCCCACTTCAATTCACCACAATCCAACCCATCCCACTCCAAACCACCACATTCCAGTCCAACCCACCCCGCTCCAATCCAACCAAACCCTATCTAATCTAACCCAATCCACCTCACTTCAATCAACACTCGCATCACCCCAGTCTACCCCACTTCAATCTAGTCCATCTTAACCCACCCCAGTCCAATCCAGTTCACCTTAATCCACCCCACTCCACACCAATCTAATCCACCCTGCTCCACTCCAATTCCTCTGACTCCAATCAACCCCAATCCCATCCACCCACCCCAGACAAATCCACCTCACTCCATTGCACGCCATCCCACACCAGTTCACCCCACTCCAGTCATGTTTACCCCACACAATGCATCTCACCCCACCCCAATCCAATGCAACCCACTCCACTCCTATCCAGTCTACCACACCTCAAACCAGTCGACCCTAATCCATTCCTACCACTTCAATCCACCCCACCCCTTTTCAGTCCACCCCACTCCATCCCACTCCGGTTCACGTCATCCCAATCTACTCCAATCCACACAGTACACCCCAGTTTAGGCCACACCACTCCAAGCCATCCCACTCCATTCTAATTCACCTGAACCCACCCTACTCCAGTTCAATACAGTCCACCTAAATCCACCTCACTCCTGTCCAATCCACCCCACTCAAAACCACCTTAATCCAACCCACACCAATCCAATTTTCCCCACACCAATGCAACCCACCCACACCAATCCAATCCACCCCACTATAAAAAAAATCTATTCCACTCCAATCCACCACAATCCAGTGTACCCCACACACTTCCACCCCACTCAAGTCCACCTCACTCAAGTCTACCCCACTCCAGTCCAACCCACTCCACGCCAATCCAATCTACCCACTCCAGTACTGCAGTCCACACCAGTCTGCCCCAATCCATTGCACAACAGTCTGTCCCACTCCAATCCAAAACAATCTGCCCCACTCCAATCCAAAACAATCTGCCCTACTCCAATCTGCCTGACTCCAACCTGCCAGACTGCAATTTAAAACAATCTGCCCAACTCCAATCCAGAATAGTCTGCCCCACTCAGTCCAAAATAATCTACCACATGCCAGCCTGCCCCACACCAATCCAGAACAATCTACCCCACTCCAGTTCACCACAATCCAACCCACTCCAGCGTAGCCCAACACATACCACTCCAATCCAACCCATCCCACTTCAAACCAACACATTCCAATCCAACCCATCCCAATCTAGTCCAACCAAATTCATTCCAATCCAACCCACCCTAATCCAATCTAACCCAGTCCACCCCACTTCAAATCCACACCCTTCTCATCCCAGTCCAATCCAGTTCACCTTAATCCACCCCACTCCACACCAATCTAATCAACCCAGCTACACTCCAGTTCATCCCAGTCCAGTACACCCCACCCGAATCCAATCCACCTACCCCAATCTAATCCACCTCACCCATTCCTCTCCTCCCCACTCCAGTTCACCCCACCCCACTCCAATCCAGTTCACCCCACACACACACCACCCCAAACCAGTGCAATCCACCCCACTCCTATCCACCCTACCACACCTCAATCCAATCCACCCCATTGAGTCCCCCCACTCCACCTCCCCACTATACTCCAGTGCACCCCACTTAAATCTAATCCAATCCACACCACCCAGTTCAGTCAACCCTACTTCAATCCAATTCACCTTAACCCACCCTACTCAAGTTCAATGCAGCCCACCTAAATCGCCCCCCATGTCCAATCCACCCCACTCGAAACCACCTTAATCCAACCCAACCCACACAAATTCAGTCCAACCCACACCAATCGGATCCCCCATCCAATCCACCCTACTCATTCCAATCAACCACAATCCATTCCAATCCACCCACTGCACCCCAAACCAAAAACATTCCACTCCAATCCTACCCACAACAATCATCCCCATTCCATTCCAGTCCACCCCACTCCAGTACAATTCACCCCACGCCAATCCAATCCACCCACTCCAATACTGCAATCCAAAACAATCTGCCCCACCCCAATCCAAAACAATCTGCCCCACTTCCACCTGCCTGACTCCAATCTCAAGCAAACTGCCCACTCCATTCTAAAATATTTTGCCCACTTCAATCCACCCCACACCAATCCAGTCTGCCCCACTCCACTCTGCCCCACCCCCACACTAATCCACTCCACTCTGCCCCACTCTAATCCAGAAAAGTCTACCCCAGTCAGTCCAAAACAATCTGCCCCACTCCAGTCTGCTTCACTTCAGCTCCAAAGAATCTGCCACACTGCAGTCTGCCCAATACAATCCCAAAACTCTGCCCCACTGCAGTCCAAAACATTATGCCCCATTCCAGTCCAAAACAATCTGCCCCACTCCAATCCAAAACATTATGGTCCACCCCCCCTCTGAACCACACACCACTCAAATCCACCGCACTTCCACCTGCCCCTCTGTAAATCTGCCCCACTCCAATCCAAAACAATCTGCCCGCTCCATTCTGTTCCACTCCAACCCAGAAATATATGCCACCCTCCTGTCCCACTACAATCCAAAAATAATGCCAGACTACAATCCAAAAGAATCTGCCACAGTACAACCTATCCCAGTACAAACCAAAACAATCAGTACCACTTCACTCCAAAACAATATGCCCATTCCAATCCAAAGCAGTCTGTTCAATGCCAGTCCAAAACATCATGCCCCACTCTAAACCAAAACTATCTGCCCTATTCCAGTCCAAAACTATATACCCCACTCCTCTCCATAATAATCTGACCCTCTCCAGTTTGCCCCACTCCAATCCAAAGCAATCTGTCCCACTCCAGACCAAAGCAATCTGCCCCACTCCAGACCAAAGCAATCTGCCCTGCTCCAACACAGTGCAATCCACCCGACTCCTATCCACGCTACCACACCTCAACCCAACCCACTCCATCCCACCCCGTTCAGCCCACCCCACCCCATTTAAATCAATCCACTCCAATCTACCCCATCCATTCCACTGCACTCCAGTTCCCCTCATCCCACTCTACTCCAGTCCACCCCAATGCAATCCACACCACCCCAGTGAAGTCCATCCCACTCCAAACCACCCGCTCCAGTCCAGTTCACCTTAACCCTCCCTACTCCAGTCCATTACAGTCCACCTAAATCCACCCCACTCCTGTCCAATCCACCCAACTCGAACCCACCATAACCCAACCCACACCATTCTAATTTTTCCCACACCAATGCAGTCCACCCACACTACTCCCATTCACCCCACACTAATCATATCCCCCATACAGTCCATCACACTCAATCCAATTTACCACACAACACCCACTCCAGTTCATTTCACCCCAGTCAGTCCAATCCAGTCCACCCTGTCAAAAAAAAAAAACTCCCCACTTTAGTCCACCCCACGTCAATCCAATCCACCTCACTCCAGTCTACCACACCCCACCCCAATTCAACCCTGTCAACCTTATTACATTCCACTTCACTCCAATCCACCCACCCACTCCACTCAAATCCATCCTACTCTACCCCAATCCAGTTCACCCCACCACAGTTCAATCCACTCCAATTCATACAGACCACCCCACTGTAATCCAAAACAATCTGCCCCACTGCAATCCAAAACTATCTTTCCCATTCCAAACCAAATCAGTATGCCTACTCCAAACCAAAGCAATCTGCCCCACTCCAGTCCAGTCGACCATACTCCAATCCAGTCCACCTAATTCCATCCTAATCCACCACACTCCAGTACTCCCAACTTGTATCACTCCACTGTGCTCCTCTTCAATCCAGAACAATCAGCCCCACTCCAGTACAGCAATCAAAGACAATCTGCCCCACCCCAATCCAAAACAATGTGCGCCACTCCCATCCACAACAACCTTCCCTACTTCAACCTGCCCACTCCAATCCAAAACGATCTTCCCCACCCCAGTCCAAAACAATCTGCCCCACTGCAATCCATAACAATCTTCCCCATAACCACCTTCCCACTCCATTCCAAAACAATCTGCCCCACCCCAATCCACTCCTATCTGAACCACCCACCACTCCTATCCACCCCACTCCCATCTGCCCCTCTGTAATCTCCTCGCTCCACTCCAGAACAATCTGCCCCACTCGGTCCGAAACAATTTGCCCTGCTCCATTCTGTTCCAATACAAAAACATATGCCGCCCTCCAGTCTGTCCGACTACAATCCAAACAATCTGCCACACCACAATCTATCCCAGAACAAACCAAAACAATCTGTACCACTCCAAAATGATATGCCCACTCCATTCCAAAGCAGTCTGCCCCACTCCAACCCAAAACATTTAGCCCCACTCCATTCCAAAACATTCTGCCCTACTTCAACCCATCTGCCCCATTCCAATCCAAAGCTATATACCCCACTCCACTCCGTAATAATCTGACCCACTCCAGTTTGCCCCACTTCAGTCCAAAACAATCTGCCCCACTGCAAACCAAAGCAATTTGCCCCACTCCAACCCAAAACAATCTACCTCGCTCCAACCCAAAAAAACTTTCCCCACTCCAATCTAATACAGTGTGCCCCACTCCAATTCAAAACAATCCGTTGCACTCCAATCTGCCCCACATCAATCCAAAACAATCTGCCCCACTCCAATCTGCCAGCTCCAATCCTGAACAGTCTGCCCCCTTCAATCTAAAACAATCGGCCCCACTCCAGACTGCCCTCTCAAATCCAGTCCACCTCACCCCACTCTAAACCACCCCAGACCAATCCAGCACAATCCGATATACCCCACCCCAGTCCACCACAATCCAACCCACACCACTCCAGTCCTATCCATCCTAATCCAAACCACCATATTCCAATCCAACCCACCCCATTCAATCTAAACCAATCCACCACACTTCAATCCACACTCGCCTCACTACAGTCTATCCCACTCCAATCCAGTGCATTTTAACCCATCCCTTTCCAGTTTAGTAAACCTTAATCCACCCCAATATCATCCACCCTACTCCACTCCAGCCCATTCCAATCGACCCCACACCAATCCAATCCACCTCACTCCATTCCTCTCCACCCCACTACAGTTCACCCTACTCCAATTCACCCCACACAGTCCAACTCACCTCATACCATCAAGTGTAATCCACCTCACTCCTATCCACCCTACCACACCTCAGTCCAATCCACCCTACTCCATCCCACCCCATCCACTCCACCTCACTCTAATTCACCTCACCCCACTCTACTCCAATGCACCCCACTCTGCTCCAGTCCACACCAATTCACTCCACCCCACTTCAACCTACTCCAGTCCACCCCAGTGCATCCCACACCACCCCAATTCAGTCCATCCCACTCCAGTTCAATTCACCTTTACCCACCTTACTCCAGTCCAATACAGTCCACCTAAATCCACCCCACTCCCGTCCAATCCACCCCACTCGAAACCACAGTAATCCAACCCACACCAATCTAATTTTTTCCACACCAATGCAGTCCATCCTCAAAATCCAATCCACCCACACCAATCCAGTACAGTCCACCCCACACCAGTCATATCCCCCATCCAGTCCATCCCACTTAATCAAATCTACCACACTCCACTCCACCCCACTCAATCCATTCCACCCTACTCCAATCTAATCTACCCCACTCCACCCCAGTCTACAAAAAAATCCTCCCAACTTTAGTCCAACCCAGTCTACCCCATGTCAATCCAACCCACCCGACCTCAATTCAATCCTGTCAACCCTACTCCATTCCACCTCACTTCACTCCACCCAAATGCACTTAATTCCACCCACTCCACTCTAATCCAATCCATCCTACTCTACCCCAGTACAATGCACCCCATCCAATCCACCCCACCCCAGTTCAGTCCACTCCTATTCATCCAGACCACCCCATCCAGTCCAGTCAGTCCAACCCACTCCGTCCCCTTCATTCCTCCCCACTCCAGTTCACCCCACTCAAAACCTCCCAGTTCAGTTTGGTGACGTGACTACTCCTTATCACATGAGGATCGTTCCTCTTCATCTCTTTGGGTGCCCCAAGTTGCCTTAGGTGGCTGAATGATCTTTTGCGCTATGTGGCTACATTTTCAGATAAATCCCCAGGATTCCAGCCTTTTATTTTGTATAGGTTGAGACAGGTTTCTCATTAATTAATGTAGCTCTATGCCTCTCTAGCATTTCGTAGGTTCCCTGATGCAAATTAGCATTAGTCTTTGTATTAGCTGCTGATCTCATTATTGTCTTGGAGATGATCTCCTGCTTTTATACACACTTCTCTAGTGCATCTTGTTCCTCCCTGTAGGAGGTTGGCTCTGTATGCACTATTTCAAAGTAAGGAATAGTATGCACAGAGTCCAAGGGTTCCCCTTAGAGGTAAGATAGTGGCAAAAAGAGATAATACCAATGCTCTATTTTGTGGTAGTGTGGTCGAGCAGTAGGCTTATCAAAGGAGTAGTGTTGAGCATTTGTTGTACATACACACAGGCAATAAATGAGGAACACACACTCAGAGACAATTCCAGGCCAATAGGTTTTTGTATAGAAAAATATATTTTCTTAGTTTATTTTAGGAACCACAGGTTCAAATTCTACATGTAATATCTCATTTGAAAGGTATTGCAGGTAAGTATTTTAGGAACTTTGAATAATCACAATAGCATATATACTTTTCACATAAAACACATATAGCTATTTTAAAACTAGACAGTGCAATTTTCACAGTTCCTGGGGGAGGTAAGTTAATGTTAGTTCTTGCAGGTAAGTAAACCACCTACGGGGTTCAAATTAGGGTCCAAGGTAGCCCACCGTTGGGGGTTCAGAGCAACCCCAAAGTTACCACACCAGCAGCTCAGGGCCGGTCAGGTGCAGAGTTCAAAGTGGTGCCCAAAACACATAGGCTTCAATGGAGAAGGGGGTGCCCCGGTTCTAGTCTGCCAGCAGGTAAGTACCCGCGTCTTCGGAGGGCAGACCAGGGGGGTTTTGTAGGGCACCGGGGGGGACACAAGTCAGCACAGAAAGTACACCCTCAGCAGCACAGGGGCGGCCGGGTGCAGTGTGCAAACACGCATCGGATTTTCATTAGGTTTCAATGGGAGACCAAGGGGTCTCTTCAGCGATGCAGGCAGGCAAGGGGGGGGCTCCTCGGGGTAGCCACCACCTGGGCAAGGGAGAGGGCCTCCTGGGGGTCACTCCTGCACTGGAGTTACGATCCTTCAGGTCCTGGGGGCTGCGGGTGCAGGGTCTTTTCCAGGCGTCAGGATTTTAGAGTCAGGCAGTCGCGGTCAGGGGGAGCCTCGGGATTCCCTCTGCAGGCGTCGCTGTGGGGGCTCAGGGGGGACAACTTTAGTTACTCACAGTCTCGGAGTCGCCGGGGGGTCCTCCCTGTAGCATTGTTTCTCCACCAGTCGAGTCGGGGTCGCCGGGTGCAGTGTTGCAAGTCTCACGCTTCTGGCGGGAATTGCAGGGGTCTTTAAAGCTGCTCCTCTGGAAACAAAGTTGCAGTCTTTGTTGAACAGGGCGGCTGTTCTCGGGAGTTTCTTGGTCCTTTTAGAGCAGGGCAGTCCTCCGAGGATTCAGAGGTCGCTGGTCCTGGGGAAAGCGTCGCTGGAGCAGTTTTCTTCCGAAGGGGGGAGACAGGCCGGTAGGGCTGGGGCCAAAGCAGTTGGTGTCTCCGTCTTCTCTGCAGGATTTTTCAGCTCAGCAGTCCTCTTCTTCTTAGGTTGCAGGAATCTGAGTTCCTAGGTTCAGGGGAGCCCCTAAATACAGAATTTAGGGGTGTGTTTAGGTCAGGGAGGGCAGTAGCCAATGGCTACTAGCCCTGAGGGTGGCTACACCCTCTTTGTGCCTCCTCCCAAGGGGAGGGGGGGTCACATTCCTATCCCTATTGGGGGGATCCTCCATCTGCAAGATGGAGGATTTCTAAAAGTCAGTCACTTCAGCTCAGGTTGCCTTAGGGGCTGTCCTGACTGGCCAGTGACTCCTCCTTGTTTTTCTCATTATCTCTCCTGGACTTGCCGCCAAAAGTGGGGGCTGTGTCCAGGGGGCGGCATCTCCACTAGCTGGAATGCCTGGGGCATTGTAATACGAAGCCTGAGCCTTTGAGGCTCACTGCTAGGTGTTACAGTTCCTGCAGGGGGGAGGTGTGAAGCACCTCCACCCAGAGCAGGCTTTTGTTTCTGTCCCCAGAGAGCACAAAGGCCCTAACCACATGGGGTCAGAAACTCGTCTCTCAGCAGCAGGCTGGCACAGACCAGTCAGTCCTGCACTGAACAATTGGGTAAATAATAGGGGGCATCTCTAAGATGTACTCTGTGTGCATTTTTTAATAAATCCAACACTGGCATCAGTGTGGGTTTATTATTCTGAGAAGTTTGATACCAAACTTCCCAGTATTCAGTGTAACCATTATGGAGCTGTGGAGTTCGTTTTTGACAAACTCCCAGACCATATACTCTTATGGCTACCCTGCACTTACAATGTCTAAGGTTTTGCTTAGACACTGTAGGGGCATAGAGCTCATGCACCTATGCCCTCACCTGTGGTATAGTGCACCCTGCCTTAGGGCTGTAAGGCCTGCTAGAGGGGTGACTTACCTATGCCACAGGCAGTGTGAGGTTGGCATGGCACCCTGGGGGGAGTGCCATGTCGACTTAGTCTTTTTCTCCCCACCAGCACACACAAGCTGGCAAGCAGTGTGTCTGTGCTGGGTGAGGGGTCACTAGGGTGGCATAAGACATGCTGCAGCCCTTAGTGACCTTCCCTGGCATCAGGGCCCTTAGTACCAGGGGTACTAGTTACAAAGGACTTACCTGGGCGCCAGGGTTGTGCCAATTGTGGAGACAATGGTACATTTTAGGTGAAAGAACACTGGTGCTGGGGCCTAGTTAGCAGGGTCCCAGCACACTTCTCAGTCAAGTCAGAATCCGTATCAGGCAAGAAGTGGGGGGTAACTGCAACAGGGAGCCATTTCTTTACACAAGCCCCCCACAGCCCACAGGCCAGCAGACTCAGCCAAAGCTGGGAGAGTCTTCCTAGTCTGTCCGGCGAGGAAGAGTAGAGGAAATAGGCTGGTTTGTTGCAGGGCCTACTCTGCCTTACATCCTCCTGTTCAGGTCATTCCCTCTGGGTAACTGACCCACTTCCACAGTGATAGGACCTAATCTGAACTGCCTCTTGTCTGTGCTTTTAATGTCTTCACCCATTCTCTCTATTTTGGGGTTAGAGGTATCCACCTCTGCTAATCTTATCTTAGCCAGGGTCACCCCTAGCTTACCCAAAGAGGTTACCCAGAGCTGGAGTAACCCCACCATGACCAACAGGGTCAGGGGGCCTAACTTGCTATTTGGCATGGGGTCAGACCACCATGCCAAGGATAGTGCAGCCATAAAGGCTAACACCCAGCAGAGGCCACTGACAGCTGTCAGTGCCCAGAACCACACCTTTAGCTCTTCACCTACAAGGGAAGGGGCTAAGTTACAGGCTTCTTTGGGTTCAGGGTGTCTGTCTGCTGTGTTAGAGTGGGGGGTTACCACATCTTGTAGTAAACACCCTTCTTCCACTCTTTCTTCTGTTAGCTGAGGAGCCACCTACTCAGGATTAACAGTTGCCTGACTAGCCAGGACTTCTTGTGGGTCAGGTTGGACTTTATCAGTGCCATTTTTGGAGTTCTCCCCTACTGGAGCAGAATCTCCTTGGCTTGCTGGAACCTTGGCTAAAGGTTGGCCACCTTTCCTACTCTGTTTTCTTTTCTTTTTCTTCTGGGGCCTACTTGCAGTTACTGCAGGGGTAGCACCTCCAGAATCCTTGGGAGAGGATTGGCACTGGACCAGTTCCTCTCTTAGGCTCTGACTAACTTCTGGGTAGTCATTTCCAAGGAGACAATCGAGGGGGAGGTCTGGACTGACTACCACCCTTCTCCAGCTAAAAGTCCCACCCACTTCTATGGGCACAAAAGCCACAGGCCTATCAGTGACCCTGTCTGGGCTAACTCTTACTCTGGCCATCTCACCTGGGATGTACTGGTTTAAGAACACCAGCCTGTCATGCACAATAGTGTGACTGGCACAAGTGTCTCTCAGGGCAGTGGCTGGGATTCCATTCACCAGTAGGTGGTGGAAGTGTCTTCTTCCCTCTGGAATCTCCAACTCACCTGTTGGGCCCTTTTTCCAGTTGAAGGCTATGAAGACCTCCTCCTCTGAGGAGTCGTCCCCAATGGCTACACTGGTTACCCCTGGGATTTTGCTAGGGGGTTTGGTTTTGGGACAAGAAGTGTCCTTGGTGTGGTGCCCTGTCTGTCTACAGTTATGGCACCATGCCATAGTGGCATCCCAGTTCTTACCCTGGTACCCACCTTTGTTTTGGGTTGTGTCTCGGGGCCCACCCACCTGGTCTGGTTTTTGGGGGCCTACAGAGGACTCTTTTTCTTTATTTCTAGTGTCACCCACTTTCTCCTGGGGAGGCTTTGTAACCCCTTTCTTTTGGTCACCTCCTGTGGAAGTCTTGGTCACCCTAGTCTTGACCCAATGGTCCACCTTCTTTCCCAATTCTTGGGGAGAAATTGGTCCTAGGTCTACCAGATTCTGATGCAGTTTATCATTGAAACAATTACTTAATAGGTGTTCTTTCACAAATAGATTGTACAGCCCATCATAATTATTTACACCACTGCCTTGAATCCAACCATCCAGTGTTTTCACTGAGTAGTCTACAAAATCAACCCAGGTCTGGCTTGAGGATTTTTGAGCCCCCCTGAATCTAATCCTATACTCCTCAGTGGAGAATCCAAAGACCTCAATCAGGGTACCCTTCATGAGGTCATAAGATTCTGCATCTTTTCCACAGAGTGTGAGGAGTCTATCCCTACACTTTCCAGTGAACATTTCCCAAAGGAGAGCACCCCAGTGAGATCTGTTCACTTTTCTGGTTACACAAGCCCTCTCAAAAGCTGTGAACCCAACTCCAATCCAGAATAGTCTGCCCCACTCAGTCCAAAATAATCTACCACATGCCAGCCTGCCCCACACCAATCCAGAACAATCTACCCCACTCCAGTTCACCACAATCCAACCCACTCCAGCGTAGCCCAACACATACCACTCCAATCCAACCCATCCCACTTCAAACCAACACATTCCAATCCAACCCATCCCAATCTAGTCCAACCAAATTCATTCCAATCCAACCCACCCTAATCCAATCTAACCCAGTCCACCCCACTTCAAATCCACACCCTTCTCATCCCAGTCCAATCCAGTTCACCTTAATCCACCCCACTCCACACCAATCTAATCAACCCAGCTACACTCCAGTTCATCCCAGTCCAGTACACCCCACCCGAATCCAATCCACCTACCCCAATCTAATCCACCTCACCCATTCCTCTCCTCCCCACTCCAGTTCACCCCACCCCACTCCAATCCAGTTCACCCCACACAGTCACACCACCCCAAACCAGTGCAATCCACCCCACTCCTATCCACCCTACCACACCTCAATCCAATCCACCCCATTGAGTCCCCCCACTCCACCTCCCCACTATACTCCAGTGCACCCCACTTAAATCTAATCCAATCCACACCACCCAGTTCAGTCAACCCTACTTCAATCCAATTCACCTTAACCCACCCTACTCAAGTTCAATGCAGCCCACCTAAATCGCCCCCCATGTCCAATCCACCCCACTCGAAACCACCTTAATCCAACCCAACCCACACAAATTCAGTCCAACCCACACCAATCGGATCCCCCATCCAATCCACCCTACTCATTCCAATCAACCACAATCCATTCCAATCCACCCACTGCACCCCAAACCAAAAACATTCCACTCCAATCCTACCCACAACAATCATCCCCATTCCATTCCAGTCCACCCCACTCCAGTACAATTCACCCCACGCCAATCCAATCCACCCACTCCAATACTGCAATCCAAAACAATCTGCCCCACCCCAATCCAAAACAATCTGCCCCACTTCCACCTGCCTGACTCCAATCTCAAGCAAACTGCCCACTCCATTCTAAAATATTTTGCCCACTTCAATCCACCCCACACCAATCCAGTCTGCCCCACTCCACTCTGCCCCACCCCCACACTAATCCACTCCACTCTGCCCCACTCTAATCCAGAAAAGTCTACCCCAGTCAGTCCAAAACAATCTGCCCCACTCCAGTCTGCTTCACTTCAGCTCCAAAGAATCTGCCACACTGCAGTCTGCCCAATACAATCCCAAAACTCTGCCCCACTGCAGTCCAAAACATTATGCCCCATTCCAGTCCAAAACAATCTGCCCCACTCCAATCCAAAACATTATGGTCCACCCCCCCTCTGAACCACACACCACTCAAATCCACCGCACTTCCACCTGCCCCTCTGTAAATCTGCCCCACTCCAATCCAAAACAATCTGCCCGCTCCATTCTGTTCCACTCCAACCCAGAAATATATGCCACCCTCCTGTCCCACTACAATCCAAAAATAATGCCAGACTACAATCCAAAAGAATCTGCCACAGTACAACCTATCCCAGTACAAACCAAAACAATCAGTACCACTTCACTCCAAAACAATATGCCCATTCCAATCCAAAGCAGTCTGTTCAATGCCAGTCCAAAACATCATGCCCCACTCTAAACCAAAACTATCTGCCCTATTCCAGTCCAAAACTATATACCCCACTCCTCTCCATAATAATCTGACCCTCTCCAGTTTGCCCCACTCCAATCCAAAGCAATCTGTCCCACTCCAGACCAAAGCAATCTGCCCCACTCCAGACCAAAGCAATCTGCCCTGCTCCAACACAGTGCAATCCACCCGACTCCTATCCACGCTACCACACCTCAACCCAACCCACTCCATCCCACCCCGTTCAGCCCACCCCACCCCATTTAAATCAATCCACTCCAATCTACCCCATCCATTCCACTGCACTCCAGTTCCCCTCATCCCACTCTACTCCAGTCCACCCCAATGCAATCCACACCACCCCAGTGAAGTCCATCCCACTCCAAACCACCCGCTCCAGTCCAGTTCACCTTAACCCTCCCTACTCCAGTCCATTACAGTCCACCTAAATCCACCCCACTCCTGTCCAATCCACCCAACTCGAACCCACCATAACCCAACCCACACCATTCTAATTTTTCCCACACCAATGCAGTCCACCCACACTACTCCCATTCACCCCACACTAATCATATCCCCCATACAGTCCATCACACTCAATCCAATTTACCACACAACACCCACTCCAGTTCATTTCACCCCAGTCAGTCCAATCCAGTCCACCCTGTCAAAAAAAAAAAACTCCCCACTTTAGTCCACCCCACGTCAATCCAATCCACCTCACTCCAGTCTACCACACCCCACCCCAATTCAACCCTGTCAACCTTATTACATTCCACTTCACTCCAATCCACCCACCCACTCCACTCAAATCCATCCTACTCTACCCCAATCCAGTTCACCCCACCACAGTTCAATCCACTCCAATTCATACAGACCACCCCACTGTAATCCAAAACAATCTGCCCCACTGCAATCCAAAACTATCTTTCCCATTCCAAACCAAATCAGTATGCCTACTCCAAACCAAAGCAATCTGCCCCACTCCAGTCCAGTCGACCATACTCCAATCCAGTCCACCTAATTCCATCCTAATCCACCACACTCCAGTACTCCCAACTTGTATCACTCCACTGTGCTCCTCTTCAATCCAGAACAATCAGCCCCACTCCAGTACAGCAATCAAAGACAATCTGCCCCACCCCAATCCAAAACAATGTGCGCCACTCCCATCCACAACAACCTTCCCTACTTCAACCTGCCCACTCCAATCCAAAACGATCTTCCCCACCCCAGTCCAAAACAATCTGCCCCACTGCAATCCATAACAATCTTCCCCATAACCACCTTCCCACTCCATTCCAAAACAATCTGCCCCACCCCAATCCACTCCTATCTGAACCACCCACCACTCCTATCCACCCCACTCCCATCTGCCCCTCTGTAATCTCCTCGCTCCACTCCAGAACAATCTGCCCCACTCGGTCCGAAACAATTTGCCCTGCTCCATTCTGTTCCAATACAAAAACATATGCCGCCCTCCAGTCTGTCCGACTACAATCCAAACAATCTGCCACACCACAATCTATCCCAGAACAAACCAAAACAATCTGTACCACTCCAAAATGATATGCCCACTCCATTCCAAAGCAGTCTGCCCCACTCCAACCCAAAACATTTAGCCCCACTCCATTCCAAAACATTCTGCCCTACTTCAACCCATCTGCCCCATTCCAATCCAAAGCTATATACCCCACTCCACTCCGTAATAATCTGACCCACTCCAGTTTGCCCCACTTCAGTCCAAAACAATCTGCCCCACTGCAAACCAAAGCAATTTGCCCCACTCCAACCCAAAACAATCTACCTCGCTCCAACCCAAAAAAACTTTCCCCACTCCAATCTAATACAGTGTGCCCCACTCCAATTCAAAACAATCCGTTGCACTCCAATCTGCCCCACATCAATCCAAAACAATCTGCCCCACTCCAATCTGCCAGCTCCAATCCTGAACAGTCTGCCCCCTTCAATCTAAAACAATCGGCCCCACTCCAGACTGCCCTCTCAAATCCAGTCCACCTCACCCCACTCTAAACCACCCCAGACCAATCCAGCACAATCCGATATACCCCACCCCAGTCCACCACAATCCAACCCACACCACTCCAGTCCTATCCATCCTAATCCAAACCACCATATTCCAATCCAACCCACCCCATTCAATCTAAACCAATCCACCACACTTCAATCCACACTCGCCTCACTACAGTCTATCCCACTCCAATCCAGTGCATTTTAACCCATCCCTTTCCAGTTTAGTAAACCTTAATCCACCCCAATATCATCCACCCTACTCCACTCCAGCCCATTCCAATCGACCCCACACCAATCCAATCCACCTCACTCCATTCCTCTCCACCCCACTACAGTTCACCCTACTCCAATTCACCCCACACAGTCCAACTCACCTCATACCATCAAGTGTAATCCACCTCACTCCTATCCACCCTACCACACCTCAGTCCAATCCACCCTACTCCATCCCACCCCATCCACTCCACCTCACTCTAATTCACCTCACCCCACTCTACTCCAATGCACCCCACTCTGCTCCAGTCCACACCAATTCACTCCACCCCACTTCAACCTACTCCAGTCCACCCCAGTGCATCCCACACCACCCCAATTCAGTCCATCCCACTCCAGTTCAATTCACCTTTACCCACCTTACTCCAGTCCAATACAGTCCACCTAAATCCACCCCACTCCCGTCCAATCCACCCCACTCGAAACCACAGTAATCCAACCCACACCAATCTAATTTTTTCCACACCAATGCAGTCCATCCTCAAAATCCAATCCACCCACACCAATCCAGTACAGTCCACCCCACACCAGTCATATCCCCCATCCAGTCCATCCCACTTAATCAAATCTACCACACTCCACTCCACCCCACTCAATCCATTCCACCCTACTCCAATCTAATCTACCCCACTCCACCCCAGTCTACAAAAAAATCCTCCCAACTTTAGTCCAACCCAGTCTACCCCATGTCAATCCAACCCACCCGACCTCAATTCAATCCTGTCAACCCTACTCCATTCCACCTCACTTCACTCCACCCAAATGCACTTAATTCCACCCACTCCACTCTAATCCAATCCATCCTACTCTACCCCAGTACAATGCACCCCATCCAATCCACCCCACCCCAGTTCAGTCCACTCCTATTCATCCAGACCACCCCATCCAGTCCAGTCAGTCCAACCCACTCCGTCCCCTTCATTCCTCCCCACTCCAGTTCACCCCACTCAAAACCACCCAGTTCAGTTTGGTGACGTGACTACTCCTTATCACATGAGGATCGTTCCTCTTCATCTCTTTGGGTGCCCCAAGTTGCCTTAGGTGGCTGAATGATCTTTTGCGCTATGTGGCTACATTTTCAGATAAATCCCCAGGATTCCAGCCTTTTATTTTGTATAGGTTGAGACAGGTTTCTCATTAATTAATGTAGCTCTATGCCTCTCTAGCATTTCGTAGGTTCCCTGATGCAAATTAGCATTAGTCTTTGTATTAGCTGCTGATCTCATTATTGTCTTGGAGATGATCTCCTGCTTTTATACACACTTCTCTAGTGCATCTTGTTCCTCCCTGTAGGAGGTTGGCTCTGTATGCACTATTTCAAAGTAAGGAATAGTATGCACAGAGTCCAAGGGTTCCCCTTAGAGGTAAGATAGTGGCAAAAAGAGATAATACCAATGCTCTATTTTGTGGTAGTGTGGTCGAGCAGTAGGCTTATCAAAGGAGTAGTGTTGAGCATTTGTTGTACATACACACAGGCAATAAATGAGGAACACACACTCAGAGACAATTCCAGGCCAATAGGTTTTTGTATAGAAAAATATATTTTCTTAGTTTATTTTAGGAACCACAGGTTCAAATTCTACATGTAATATCTCATTTGAAAGGTATTGCAGGTAAGTATTTTAGGAACTTTGAATAATCACAATAGCATATATACTTTTCACATAAAACACATATAGCTATTTTAAAACTAGACAGTGCAATTTTCACAGTTCCTGGGGGAGGTAAGTTAATGTTAGTTCTTGCAGGTAAGTAAACCACCTACGGGGTTCAAATTAGGGTCCAAGGTAGCCCACCGTTGGGGGTTCAGAGCAACCCCAAAGTTACCACACCAGCAGCTCAGGGCCGGTCAGGTGCAGAGTTCAAAGTGGTGCCCAAAACACATAGGCTTCAATGGAGAAGGGGGTGCCCCGGTTCTAGTCTGCCAGCAGGTAAGTACCCGCGTCTTCGGAGGGCAGACCAGGGGGGTTTTGTAGGGCACCGGGGGGGACACAAGTCAGCACAGAAAGTACACCCTCAGCAGCACAGGGGTGGCCGGGTGCAGTGTGCAAACACGCATCGGATTTTCATTAGGTTTCAATGGGAGACCAAGGGGTCTCTTCAGCGATGCAGGCAGGCAAGGGGGGGGCTCCTCGGGGTAGCCACCACCTGGGCAAGGGAGAGGGCCTCCTGGGGGTCACTCCTGCACTGGAGTTACGATCCTTCAGGTCCTGGGGGCTGCGGGTGCAGGGTCTTTTCCAGGCGTCAGGATTTTAGAGTCAGGCAGTCGCGGTCAGGGGGAGCCTCGGGATTCCCTCTGCAGGCGTCGCTGTGGGGGCTCAGGGGGGACAACTTTAGTTACTCACAGTCTCGGAGTCGCCGGGGGGTCCTCCCTGTAGCATTGTTTCTCCACCAGTCGAGTCGGGGTCGCCGGGTGCAGTGTTGCAAGTCTCACGCTTCTGGCGGGAATTGCAGGGGTCTTTAAAGCTGCTCCTCTGGAAACAAAGTTGCAGTCTTTGTTGAACAGGGCGGCTGTTCTCGGGAGTTTCTTGGTCCTTTTAGAGCAGGGCAGTCCTCCGAGGATTCAGAGGTCGCTGGTCCTGGGGAAAGCGTCGCTGGAGCAGTTTTCTTCCGAAGGGGGGAGACAGGCCGGTAGGGCTGGGGCCAAAGCAGTTGGTGTCTCCGTCTTCTCTGCAGGATTTTTCAGCTCAGCAGTCCTCTTCTTCTTAGGTTGCAGGAATCTGAGTTCCTAGGTTCAGGGGAGCCCCTAAATACAGAATTTAGGGGTGTGTTTAGGTCAGGGAGGGCAGTAGCCAATGGCTACTAGCCCTGAGGGTGGCTACACCCTCTTTGTGCCTCCTCCCAAGGGGAGGGGGGGTCACATTCCTATCCCTATTGGGGGGATCCTCCATCTGCAAGATGGAGGATTTCTAAAAGTCAGTCACTTCAGCTCAGGTTGCCTTAGGGGCTGTCCTGACTGGCCAGTGACTCCTCCTTGTTTTTCTCATTATCTCTCCTGGACTTGCCGCCAAAAGTGGGGGCTGTGTCCAGGGGGCGGCATCTCCACTAGCTGGAATGCCTGGGGCATTGTAATACGAAGCCTGAGCCTTTGAGGCTCACTGCTAGGTGTTACAGTTCCTGCAGGGGGGAGGTGTGAAGCACCTCCACCCAGAGCAGGCTTTTGTTTCTGTCCCCAGAGAGCACAAAGGCCCTAACCACATGGGGTCAGAAACTCGTCTCTCAGCAGCAGGCTGGCACAGACCAGTCAGTCCTGCACTGAACAATTGGGTAAATAATAGGGGGCATCTCTAAGATGTACTCTGTGTGCATTTTTTAATAAATCCAACACTGGCATCAGTGTGGGTTTATTATTCTGAGAAGTTTGATACCAAACTTCCCAGTATTCAGTGTAACCATTATGGAGCTGTGGAGTTCGTTTTTGACAAACTCCCAGACCATATACTCTTATGGCTACCCTGCACTTACAATGTCTAAGGTTTTGCTTAGACACTGTAGGGGCATAGAGCTCATGCACCTATGCCCTCACCTGTGGTATAGTGCACCCTGCCTTAGGGCTGTAAGGCCTGCTAGAGGGGTGACTTACCTATGCCACAGGCAGTGTGAGGTTGGCATGGCACCCTGGGGGGAGTGCCATGTCGACTTAGTCTTTTTCTCCCCACCAGCACACACAAGCTGGCAAGCAGTGTGTCTGTGCTGGGTGAGGGGTCACTAGGGTGGCATAAGACATGCTGCAGCCCTTAGTGACCTTCCCTGGCATCAGGGCCCTTAGTACCAGGGGTACTAGTTACAAAGGACTTACCTGGGCGCCAGGGTTGTGCCAATTGTGGAGACAATGGTACATTTTAGGTGAAAGAACACTGGTGCTGGGGCCTAGTTAGCAGGGTCCCAGCACACTTCTCAGTCAAGTCAGAATCCGTATCAGGCAAGAAGTGGGGGGTAACTGCAACAGGGAGCCATTTCTTTACACAAGCCCCCCACAGCCCACAGGCCAGCAGACTCAGCCAAAGCTGGGAGAGTCTTCCTAGTCTGTCCGGCGAGGAAGAGTAGAGGAAATAGGCTGGTTTGTTGCAGGGCCTACTCTGCCTTACATCCTCCTGTTCAGGTCATTCCCTCTGGGTAACTGACCCACTTCCACAGTGATAGGACCTAATCTGAACTGCCTCTTGTCTGTGCTTTTAATGTCTTCACCCATTCTCTCTATTTTGGGGTTAGAGGTATCCACCTCTGCTAATCTTATCTTAGCCAGGGTCACCCCTAGCTTACCCAAAGAGGTTACCCAGAGCTGGAGTAACCCCACCATGACCAACAGGGTCAGGGGGCCTAACTTGCTATTTGGCATGGGGTCAGACCACCATGCCAAGGATAGTGCAGCCATAAAGGCTAACACCCAGCAGAGGCCACTGACAGCTGTCAGTGCCCAGAACCACACCTTTAGCTCTTCACCTACAAGGGAAGGGGCTAAGTTACAGGCTTCTTTGGGTTCAGGGTGTCTGTCTGCTGTGTTAGAGTGGGGGGTTACCACATCTTGTAGTAAACACCCTTCTTCCACTCTTTCTTCTGTTAGCTGAGGAGCCACCTACTCAGGATTAACAGTTGCCTGACTAGCCAGGACTTCTTGTGGGTCAGGTTGGACTTTATCAGTGCCATTTTTGGAGTTCTCCCCTACTGGAGCAGAATCTCCTTGGCTTGCTGGAACCTTGGCTAAAGGTTGGCCACCTTTCCTACTCTGTTTTCTTTTCTTTTTCTTCTGGGGCCTACTTGCAGTTACTGCAGGGGTAGCACCTCCAGAATCCTTGGGAGAGGATTGGCACTGGACCAGTTCCTCTCTTAGGCTCTGACTAACTTCTGGGTAGTCATTTCCAAGGAGACAATCGAGGGGGAGGTCTGGACTGACTACCACCCTTCTCCAGCTAAAAGTCCCACCCACTTCTATGGGCACAAAAGCCACAGGCCTATCAGTGACCCTGTCTGGGCTAACTCTTACTCTGGCCATCTCACCTGGGATGTACTGGTTTAAGAACACCAGCCTGTCATGCACAATAGTGTGACTGGCACAAGTGTCTCTCAGGGCAGTGGCTGGGATTCCATTCACCAGTAGGTGGTGGAAGTGTCTTCTTCCCTCTGGAATCTCCAACTCACCTGTTGGGCCCTTTTTCCAGTTGAAGGCTATGAAGACCTCCTCCTCTGAGGAGTCGTCCCCAATGGCTACACTGGTTACCCCTGGGATTTTGCTAGGGGGTTTGGTTTTGGGACAAGAAGTGTCCTTGGTGTGGTGCCCTGTCTGTCTACAGTTATGGCACCATGCCATAGTGGCATCCCAGTTCTTACCCTGGTACCCACCTTTGTTTTGGGTTGTGTCTCGGGGCCCACCCACCTGGTCTGGTTTTTGGGGGCCTACAGAGGACTCTTTTTCTTTATTTCTAGTGTCACCCACTTTCTCCTGGGGAGGCTTTGTAACCCCTTTCTTTTGGTCACCTCCTGTGGAAGTCTTGGTCACCCTAGTCTTGACCCAATGGTCCACCTTCTTTCCCAATTCTTGGGGAGAAATTGGTCCTAGGTCTACCAGATTCTGATGCAGTTTATCATTGAAACAATTACTTAATAGGTGTTCTTTCACAAATAGATTGTACAGCCCATCATAATTATTTACACCACTGCCTTGAATCCAACCATCCAGTGTTTTCACTGAGTAGTCTACAAAATCAACCCAGGTCTGGCTTGAGGATTTTTGAGCCCCCCTGAATCTAATCCTATACTCCTCAGTGGAGAATCCAAAGACCTCAATCAGGGTACCCTTCATGAGGTCATAAGATTCTGCATCTTTTCCACAGAGTGTGAGGAGTCTATCCCTACACTTTCCAGTGAACATTTCCCAAAGGAGAGCACCCCAGTGAGATCTGTTCACTTTTCTGGTTACACAAGCCCTCTCAAAAGCTGTGAACCATTTGGTGATGTCAACACCATCTTCATATTTAGTCACAATCCCTTTAGGGATTTTTAACATGTCAGGAGAATCTCTGACCTTAGTTATGTTGTTGCCACCATTGATGGGTCCTAGGCCCATCTCTTGTCTTTCCCTTTCTATGGCTAGGATCTGTCTTTCCAAAGCCAATCGTTTGGCCATCCTGGCTAACTGGATGTCCTCTTCACTGGAGTTATCCTCAGTGATTTCAGAGGTGCGGGTCCCTCCTGTGAGGGAAACAGCATCTCTGACTAGTATAGTTGGAGACAGGGCTGCAGTGGCCCTGTTCTCCCTAAGTAGGACTGGAAGGGGGGAATTCTCTTCCAAGTCACTATCTTCATCCTCTGTGTTGCCATCTTCAGAGGGGTTGGCTTTCTCAAACTCTGCCAAAAGCTCCTGGAGCTGTAGTTTGGAAGGTCTTGAGCCCATTGTGATTTTCTTTATTTTGCAGAGTGACCTTAGCTCCCTCATCTTAAGATGGAGTTAAGGTGTGAGGTCGAGTTCCTCCACATTCATCTCTGCACTAGACATTATGCTTCTAAAAGTTGGAGTACTTTTTAAGAATCTAAAACTAGTTCTAGGTTCTAATTCAAACTTTTACAAAACTTTTAAACTCTAGAAGAAATGCTAGCAGGAACTAACACAAGGCCCTAGCAGGACTTTTAAGAATTTAGAAAAATAGTTCAAATTGCAAAAATCAATTTCTAATGACAATTTTGGGAATTTGTCGTGTGATCAGGTATTGGCTGAGTAGTCCAGCAAATGCAAAGTCTTGTACCCCACCGCTGATCCACCAATGTAGGAAGTTGGCTCTGTATGCACTATTTCAAAGTAAGGAATAGTATGCACAGAGTCCAAGGGTTCCCCTTATAGGTAAGATAGTGGCAAAAAGAGATAATACCAATGCTCTATTTTGTGGTAGTGTGGTCGAGCAGTAGGCTTATCAAAGGAGTAGTGTTGAGCATTTGTTGTACATACACCCAGGCAATAAATGAGGAACACACACTCAGAGACAATTCCAGGCCAATAGGTTTTTGTATAGAAAAATATATTTTCTTAGTTTTATTTTAGGAACCACAGGTTCAAATTCTACATGTAATATCTCATTTGAAAGGTATTGCAGGTAAGTATTTTAGGAACTTTGAATAATCACAATAGCATATATACTTTTCACATAAAACACATATAGCTATTTTAAAACTAGACACTGCAATTTTCATAGTTCCTGGGGGAGGTAAGTTATTGTTAGTTCTTGCAGGTAAGTAAACCACCTTCGGGGTTCAAATTGGGGTCCAAGGTAGCCCACCGTTGGGGGTTCAGAGCAACCCCAAAGTTACCACACCAGCAGCTTAGGGCCGGTCAGGTGCAGAGTTCAAAGTGGTGCCCAAAACACATAGGCTTCAATGGAGAAGGGGGTGCCCCGGTTCCAGTCTGCCAGCAGGTAAGTACCCGCGTCTTCGGAGGGCAGACCAGGGGGGTTTTGTAGGGCACCGGGGGGGGACACAAGTCAGCACAGAAAGTACACCCTCAGCAGCACGGGGGCGGGCGGGTACAGTGTGCAAACACGCGTCGGATTTTTAATAGGTTTCAATGGGAGACCAAGGGGTCTCTTCAGCGATGCAGGCAACGGGGGGGCTCCTCTGGGTAGCCACCACCTGGGCAAGGGAGAGGGCCTCCTGGGGGTCACTCCTGCTCTGGAGTTCCGATCCTTCAGGTCCTGGGGGCTGCGGGTGCAGGGTCTTTTCCAGGTGTCGGGATTTTAGAGTCAGGCAGTCGCGGTCAGGGGGAGCCTCGGGATTCCCTCTGCAGGCGTCGCTGTGGGGGCTCAGGGGGGACAACTTTAGTTACTCACAGTCTCGGAGTCGCCGTGGGGTCCTCCCTGTAGCGTTGTTTCTCCACCAGTCGAGTCGGGGTCGCCGGGTGCAGTGTTGCAAGTCTCACTCTTCTGGCGGGAATTGCAGAGGTCTTTAAAGCTGCTCCTCTGGAAACAAAGTTGCAGTCTTTGTTGAACAGGGCCGCCGTTCTCTGGAGTTTCTTGGTCCTTTTAGAGCAGGGCAGTCCTCTGAGGATTCAGAGGTCGCTGGTCCTGGGGAAAGCGTCGCTGGAGCAGTTTTCTTCCGAAGGGGGGAGACAGGCCGGTAGGGCTGGGGCCAAAGCAGTTGGTGTCTCCGTCTTCTCTGCAGGATTTTTCAGCTCAGCAGTCCTCTTCTTCTTAGGTTGCAGGAATCTGAGTTCCTAGGTTCAGGGGAGCCCCTAAATACAGAATTTAGGGGTGTGTTTAGGTCAGGGAGGGCAGTAGCCAATGGCTACTAGCCCTGAGGGTGGCTACACCCTCTTTGTGCCTCCTCCCAAGGGGAGGGTGTCACATTCCTATCCCTAATGGGGGGGATCCTCCATCTGCAAGATGGAGGATTTCTAAAAGTAAGTCACTTCAGCTCAGGTTGCCTTAGGGGCTGTCCTGACTGGCCAGTGACTCCTCCTTGTTTTTCTCATTATCTCTCCTGGACTTGCCGCCAAAAGTGGGGGCTGTGTCCAGGGGGCGGGCATCTCCACTATCTGGAATGCCCTGGGGCATTGTAACACGAAGCCTGAGCCTTTGAGGCTCACTGCTAGGTATTACAGTTTCTGCAGGGGGGAGGTGTGAAGCACCTCCACCCAGAGCAGGCTTTTGTTTCTGTCCCCAGAGAGCACAAAGGCCCTCACCCCTCACCACATGGGGTCAGAAACTCGTCTCTCAGCAGCAGGCTGGCACAGACCAGTCAGTCCTGCACTGAACAATTGGGTAAAATACAGGGGGCATCTCTAAGATGTACTCTGTGTGCATTTTTTAATAAATCCAACACTGGCATCAGTGTGGGTTTATTATTCTGAGAAGGTTGATACCAAACTTCCCAGTATTCAGTGTAGCCATTATGGAGCTGTGGAGTTCGTTTTTGACAAACTCCCAGACCATATACTCTTATGGCTACCCTGCACTTACAATGTCTAAGGTTTTGCTTAGACACTGTAGGGGCATAGAGCTCATGCACCTATGCCCTCACCTGTGGTAAAGTGCACCCTGCCTTAAGCCTGTAAGGCCTGCTAGAGGGGTGACTTACCTATGCCACAGGCAGTGTGAGGTTGGCATGGCACCCTGAGGGGAGTGCCATGTCGACTTAGTCTTTTTCTCCCCACCAGCACACACAAGCTGGCAAGCAGTGTGTCTGTGCTGGGTGAGGGGTCCCTAGGGTGGTATAAGACATGCTGGAGCCCTTAGTGACCTTCCCTGGCATCAGGGCCTTTGGTACCAGGGGTACCAGTTACAAAGGACTTACCTGGGTGCTAGGGTTGTGCCAATTGTGGAGACAATGGTACATTTTAGGTGAAAGAACACTGGTGCTGGGGCCTGGTTAGCAGGGTCCCAGCACACTTCTCAGTCAAGTCAGCATCAGTATCAGGCAAAAAGTGGGGGGTAACTGCAACAGGGAGCCATTTCTTTACACTCCCTATCAATGGTGCGTTATGTTGATGCCTTCTGCATGAGGTGGCTGCCCAGCTGTATTTTATGTCATGGTGCAAGTCTCTTCAGTTACAATAAGGTTTGCTGAAGTGCATTTCTTTAAACAAGTCCATGACTCCGTAATTTCTAAATTCCTGCATACATGCTTACTGCTTCCTATCCTTCAACTCAAAAGCAAGAATTATTGCCCTTCTTATCTTGTTTATAAATGATTAGATTAGATTAGACACTTGAGAAATGTTTAATTTGATAACTGGGTATTTTCAATCCAAAAGCCATTATTTCAACACTATCATCATAGGCCATAAAAGCACATATTACAAAAATGAGGATACAGTTCTTCATAAGCGCAGTTAAAATGTTAAAATATGCATCCAAGGATCAGTTATAAATTAGTAAAACTGTGCCAAAGTTAATAAAACAATCTATTGCTTTCCAGATATGGCTCAACATTAAAACATATAATAGAGGACTCCATAGTGCACAATAAACACATAGCAGCTTTGTGATCCCTTATGTCATGTGCAACAAAAATAGGTTTTAAAAAGTACTTTCTTAGGTCCAAATAAAACTGACAGAAAAGTGTGGGATGCTCTGTTTGGAAATTCAATCACAATGGCATGGATAGGCATTCTGTCCCACTGATTGGAAGGGAAACAAGGCGTTGAACAGTGCTCAACCTCAATCTGGTCATGACAAAACCGATATTATATATATTTGTCACCCAGGCCAGTATAGCGTTAGAAATATATGTGACCACCGTTTGTTTCAACTCATCAGTAAAGGCTCTCTTTCGGGTCCTTGCATCAAACAAAGTGGCCATCGTTACTGATTTTTCAAGCATTAGAATACTAGCTTAGTTCTAATGCTCAGAATGGCCAAACACCGACCTAATAAAATTGTTCATACAGTAAAACCTCTGGATATTAAGGGCTTTATTGTACATATTCTAACAGTCCCATATGATTGCCCTTGTGAATTCGGTCTCTGGTTTGGCCCAAATAGAACACCACAGAAAAATGGGTTTGGATATCAGTATAGCTTCCAAATGGCTTAGCCCTACTTCACTGTGTACGATAGATGATGCTGAGGAAGGAGGTACACAACAGACACCTTAAAAAAAGCATTTTCCTCAGCCTGTAGGGTTTACTGGGCATGTAACCCCCTACCCTCCTCCTCTCCTACCATAGGTTCGAGCAGCTGCTAGTACTCTTGCTTTATAGATAGTGAGCATCTCCATGATAGGTCAACAACCAAGTTTGCTAGAAGATCTAAACACACCTTCATTAACTCTTTTTATCTTGAGCTGGGTATTCTGAATGTGCTTGTCTCAAAGAACCATTGACAGAAAAAAGAATACCCAAATATCAAAGTGATTTAACCTTGGAATTGGAATGCTTTCTAAGTCAAATGATCTTACATTCTTTGGAGTTCTCCCACAAGTCCTTTTGAAAGTCTTGGATTTATTAATCTTTAATTTCTTGGAATCCATGAAACGTGCAAAAGAATCCATTAATTTCTGTAGCCCAAAAGCAGTTCTTGACAAAAGGACTGCGCTGCCTGCTGAAGAGGAGCATGGGTACTAAACGTCCAGTGACAACTAGCACATCAGCCGGCAGGAATTAAAGAGAGTGTCCTCAAACCCATTTATAAAAAAATAAAATAAAAAGGGGGCCACAACACACCCCCCTCTCTTGCGCTCTGCCAAATTCTAAGGGAAGGGAAAGTTCACCAGTTTGGGCCCTACTGGACACTGGCTGAAAGGTTCTCCTTAAACTATTGAAGAAGAAAACCAATGTTCTCAGGGGCACCGTAAGAAAGCAGGGTATGGCACAGTATAGGATGATCCATTAGATAAAATGCACTAGTAAGATCTGCAAAACAATAACACAGTGGACCAGGCTTGGCTTTTGTGTATTTCCTGATCAAAAGCTCAAGATGTAGGCATTGTTCTACTGCCCAAGTCCCTTTCTGATTCCAAATTGGGCCTTCGACAGAATGTAGTTGTCTGTTGCCCAATCCTTCAATCTCCCCAAGACCACCCTGCACAGGAGTTTTGCGGCTGAATCTAGGAGGTAAATGGAAAGGAGCACTTCGGGTTTGATCTATCTCCTTCCTTGTTGGACTCTATAATAGATTTGGCCCATGAAGAAGGGAGAAAACTCCCTGTCACCGCATTGAAAACTCAAGTGAGTATTGGGGCCCACAGCTTGCCCATACCAATAAAAGTGTCTCCCAAGTCCTCATCGAGTCCAGGAGTTTTCCTTTAGCACATTAAGATTTGCATCCAGGGCCTCATCTAGCGTAAAGACCAGGGGCGGGCCACACCTAAGAATAGAATTATTTTCTGCTCCGCCTAAGGACAAAAGGACAGGCCGGTAGGTCGGTAAAATAGTAGAGGAGTCTGGGGAATATCACCATTTTCGAGAGTGTGACCTTGGCCATGGTGGGGACAGCATTAACGAGCGCCAGAAAGCCACAGCAGTCTTCAACGCCCAGTATGCTCCACCCAAGTTTCCCTGGGGGGAGCCAGTCTGTTCCGGGGGTTTTCCCTGTTGCCGGGGCTTTCGTAGTGGTCTGTACCTCTTGAGCGTCTACCGGCGCCCCCAAATGGTCGCCCTTCTGCACTGTGAGTATTCTCAAGTGCAAGCCCTCCTGGTAGTCATGGAATATGCCTGCATCCGCTGTCGGTGGCTTGCTGTACATAGCCATGTAGTAAGATTGGAACTAATCATTAATGTGTGTCGGCAAGTACAGTGTAGACCCTTCTCCCGACATCAGGCTAGTAATCGGCGTGCCTCTGCTTTCCTTTCTAATGAACCAGGCTAGTAACCTTTCTGCCCTTCCCTCTTCCTCATGTACCTTGTTCGTGTGTGCTTTGTAATCATGACATCGAAGGCACTCTAGTGCCTCATTGTGGGCTTCCTGTGTCTCTAAAAGCTGCCGGGGAGCTCCCAGTTTAGACTCCAGCTCTGATTCCCACCTACGAAGGCTGTCTCTATGCGGAGGGTAGCTGCTTCCAGTTCTCTCTGAATCCCTACTGTTTGTCCCAGGCAATGGTCCCTGACCACTACTTTCAGTGATTCCCACTCCAGGCTGTCCCTGAGTTCAGTGTAAGATAGTCCGTCAGTTAAACTTTTAAGGTGCTCCGGAATGCCTCGTCCTCCAGAGCTCTTGGATGCAGACGCCATGGCGGGTTCGGTGGGGGTTTCGTGTTGCCGTTCCCAGTCCAAAGGTGTTCTGCAACATTGGGGGGATATCCGCCACTAAAGAATGCCCTATTGTTTGATGTGTCACATGTGGGAGGTCGCTGCACTCTGTGAGGTGAGCAAGTGAAGTTTGTTGCTCCCGATGCTTTCTTTCAAGTCTTTCTCTGTGTTTTTCACCCTTTCAGACTGTTTCCGGTGGTCTGTTCTTAGCTCAGCCGACACCTTTCCGATCTCCTGTCGGAGGTTATTCCTAGAGTCCTCAATCGCCTCCAGTATCTTCTGTAAGGTATCCTGCATTTGGGCCAGCTGAGTGGCCGTCCTCGGTGCCGGCACTCCAGCCCTTGTTCAGTTTCTGGGCTAACCGCCCTTGATCACTGCGGTCTGGGGCCATGTTTCCCCATTAGGATGTCTCCCTGAGGCTTAGCTGTTCCCAGTCCTTTTATCCAAGTGCCAGTCTGGTGGGGGGCCCTCTTGCCATCAACGTTGGTCCCCTCTCTGTCGTTAGGGGTGACCGGTGCCCTGACTTGTCGCTCAGTCCCTCTGTATCCCAGAGTTTCTGAGGCAGGTCCAGGCTCTCCACCTCTGTGCTGTCACAGTATATCTTAGCTACCTGGTGTTCCTCTTCTCCTCTCCCTTGTAGGCCCACCGTTGGACTGGTAACCCTTGCTCACCAGGCATTCTTCCCTGCCCTCGATCTCCACTGGTTCTCTATGGGGGCCCCCCCCCATTCATGCCAGTGTCTGTTGTACATGCTGCTCAGTGCTGTCTCCCCTGCAGTCTCTGGGCTGACTCCATGCGCACAGGCTGAGTCACTTTCTGTTGTCTGCTCTCTCCACAAGGGGGGTGTCTGTGCTCACTATTCTTCCCCCTTAGCGCTACTTTGGCTGCGTGGCCTATCCCTATTTGGCGTGACTGTCTATGTTGTCTCTTGCCCCTTGGAGTGCTGTGCTTCCGGTGGAGGTGGGGTGTTCTTCGGTGTCACTCCTGGTATGTTTCTCCCACCTTGTACCAATCCCAGCAGGCTGCCCCGCCACTTACCCAAGGCCTCATGTCTCCACGCCGTCCGTACTCCATGCCGTCACCATGGGGAGGGCAGGGTGAGGGAGAGAGGGAAGATGTTGCTGTCCTTCAGTCCTGTGCAGCTTCTCTCACCTCTTTATCTGCGTCTCTCCTATCTCCTCCGGCGATCCTCTGAGGCGGTATGCCTCTGTGCTGCTTTTGGGGGAGTTCAGGCGGCGGGGTGCTCCCTTTCGTACCTGTCTCCTGCGGCGTTCCAGTCCTGCTGCGCGCCCGCCATCTTGTGCATCGTTCCACCAGCTGCTTTCTGTTTTTTGTAGGATGTCGTGAAATTAGTGGAGGAGGTCACGCTAACGTTCCCAGTCAGGCCAGGACTCCACCATCCGTTATCACTCCTCCCATTGTGTAGCTCCGGAAGCTAGGGCTCTCCGTAGCTGCCGCACACCCGCCATCTTGTGGGGTGCAGCAGCAGCCGTGCACAGTTCCTCCGGCCATCGTACGTCCAACAGGGGGTTGCCGCCAACACTAGTCGGCCTAAGTCTCTGCCGGACTTTAGCGCTTCCCCAGCAGTGCGGCACTGGGTGTGGCTCCAGGGATCTAAGGATACATGCTGGGCCAGTCCAGAGATGTTCGTTTACATCGCCACCATCTTCGGCGGCTAGCTCTCTCACCTCTGGTGTTATTGATACTTGGTGAGATGGTGTCCATTCCCGTATTAAAACTGGGATCAGCTGGGGGTATTGTCAATAATGGGGTGAGGTGGGGTAGAGTCACTGCTGGCTTGAGTCCATCAATCAGTACAGTGTGACATGAAGTCTCGGGGGGGAGTGACATTAGCCCGAGCCCCGCTCCTGCAGTCGGACTACCATAAAGACTGCTTTACACATGCTTGATTTCCTTGTTCAAAGCCTCCATGGCATGTTTAATATATCCATCTAGGAATGAGGAAGAAGAACTAGGTTTTGTTGAAGCAGGTATTTTGCGTTTACCAATCCTGGCCAGTATTTAAATATTCAATGTTCAATGAAAGAGGGTGCATGGAGATAACAGCCCCATCTCCATTATGCGCTGAAGGCTTAAACTATTTTAAAGTCACTTCGACGTACTGTGGTTTGGGGGGGGGGCCCTCTTAGGTCCAGTGCTATTAGTATGGAACTAAAAGGGTAATGCAGGCATGTTATAAGACGGTATAAGACTGATATTTAGGCCAGTTCAACACAAGCCAGAGCGTTATACCGGAGCTCAATACATACTAAAAATAAAATAACCAGAGAACTCTTACTAGTAAGTTGCCACAGTATGTGGGTGATGGGTGGTGTAAGGCGATCGTCTCCCAATAGCAGAGGCTAATATCCAGATTGTAACTGGGTAAAAGGGAAAGCACCAAGGGGGTGACCCTGTCCTGTCTCTTCCTGGGCGCGTGGCGTGCCTGCCCTTGGCCCGTGCGCAGCCCGCATGTGTCCCACACCGCAGGAGTTGGCAGGGCGCTCTTATAGTGCTGCGCAGGGAGGTAACAGCAGCCCGTTCTCCTCAGTTCATGGGTGTCTGGGACACCCCCCCTCTCCCCCGGGGCCAGCAAACACCCAAAAGTGGGCATTTAACTGACCAGTATTTACATTATGTTTCTCAAAGTGTTTTTCAAGACTTATTCTTTGCACGGTTTTTAGCTTTTATGTTGTAATGTAAATGCCATCTGTCTTGACAAAGTGGTTTCAGAGGTTGCTAAGTTGATACCTTTTGGTTTAGGTGACAACACCTGCCCTTGACATTGGCATGAAATTGTGTGTGTGTGTGTGTGTGTGTGTGTGTGTGTGTACCCACCCACCCTAAAAGTGTCTCCGGCTTTTAGTAGATTCTCTTTAGATGACACATTCAGTTGGATGTCTCTTCTGTCATTTCGTCCTTCCATACATTTCTGCTATTGTCTTTCAAGCTTATGGGTGCAACAGGGACATGTTTTTCCAGCTGATTAGTGCACTTGCTCTTCATTGATAATTTCACTTGGCACTGACTGTATCATATATTTATATCTCTGTTTTGTGTAGGTCTTTTTCTGAGATTTGTTGTGTATAGCTCTGACTCCTAGATGGGTATAGCAACAGGTTCTCCTTCCTTCATTGTTTATCACTAATACATGTGTAATGTGCAGCTCAAATAATGCTTCTTTTCTTTTAATTAGGCTTTATCAGGCTTCCCTTTATGTGTTCCTTTGGGTTAGTTGACTTTTTCTCTTGTTTACATTTGTCCACCACCCTTTTGCTTTATAAGACATTTCCCTTTCATGGCCCTCTTTTGACCTCTTTAGCATATTTAGACTGTCCTGTTTTCAGTGCTTTCCTGGTGTTTTCTCAGTGTTTTTCCAAACCTTTGAAATCAGTGCATATTAGTGTTGAATCACTGGCATATTCAACAAAAAAAACATTGTTTTGTGCAGTGATTGTTATAAAGCACATACTTAATCTAAAGGTGAAGTAATGCTGGGGTCGTAGTGTCTTCCTATTGGCACTGTGTCCAATGGACTTATGTTAGTGTGTTTTAAGCTTAAAATGTCTGCTTATTGCACTCTTACTTACATCTTGTTACCTATTGTTACCTCTCACACTGGTTTACAGGACTAGTAATGGATTAAAAAAAAGTAAGAGTGCTCTAGTCAGATGTTTTAATAAACACATTCCTGCACACAATTTGAGATCACTGCTACCTTATTGAATACTATAACATTGTAGGGTTGGTCAACCCTGCCAACATCATGGCACCTTTTGAAACCTTTACAGTTTGATCTGCACTAGATTAATTTGTTGCCATGAATTGTAAGGCATCCAAAAAGTAATGCCTTAAGAATGCTTGGCACTGCTTTTCTGCACTCTGCCTGACTACATAAAGGAGGTGCTGCTATGTGGACATTTATAGCTGCTATGAGTCCCGATGGCACATGTCTCCCTTTATGTCTGTCCTGACCATTTAAAAGACATTACTTTGTATTCTAGGACTTGAAATTGTGTTGTTAACGTTGTAACTAGGGGCTCAGGAAACACTAAGCAGTAAATTGCTGTTGGATTGATAAGCCAGGATTAGCTAAAAGTATCGCACATGACCAGTATCGCTTGCTGCAATCTTGTATAACAAAGTTGCATTGTGTTGCCCCCCCCTAGGGAGAATTACAAATGACTCATTCTCTCTCACTCTTCTTTATTTAAATGGCATTTTAATTTGTGGTTCTGCGGATGTTAGTGTTTATATGCCTTCACTGATTAGAGTTGTTTTCCTTCTGGTGGGGTTTACAAGTAATTATAAATTCAATCCCCAAACAAGATAGCCTAGGTTTGTTGCTTTTAATGCATGTTTGGCATCCTTTTGCTACAGATGTCATTCATCTTGTCTTTACTTAACTCTGAGTACCCTGCAGTTTGTGGCTCTCTATTAGAACTGCTTGCCGAGAGCAGCCCTGCCATCCTTGTATTTCCATAAGGCTTTCAGAGTATTTCCCCACACTCCAGTACAGCCCCTTCTCTAGATGTTCAAACAGGGCACAAAACAGGCTCCTGTTTCAACCAGTCTTCTCAGGATCACAACAGAAGATCCTAATTTCAGGTAATTACTGGTTTGCCTGGTCACTGTTCTCTAACCAACTTTCGAGGTCCAGTCCAGTGCCGCTTCCACAGCAGACTCCGTAGGCTCTGTGCCTTAGTTTCATTATGTGTCCAGTTTGATGGAGTTGTTGGTGAGTGAGATTTAGCCTTTCCTCTCTGGTTTTCATCATTGTCGTAAGAATTTTTCAGGGTGCTGGACGTTTGTATAGCTCAAGCAAACCACACAGGCACTTGTATAGATAATTGGCTCCCCTAGAGGATGATTTACAATTTGGCCAGCAGTTTTCCAGAGCGCTGATAAAAGGTATTTTATCCTCAGTCTTCCCTCATCATTTTGACGTTTAGATACATCTAAGAAGCATTTTCAAGTTTTACCTCCTGGCTACCTATGTTCTTTTTTTTTTTTTTTTTTTTTTTTTAAATTGGCAGTGCAAGCAAATCCATGACTTAAAAGTGCAGAAGTCAGCAAACTTGCTACATTTCTTAATAGGCTGATGTTGCTAGGACTAGTGCACACATTACTATTTAGCCTTAATGAAAGTAGATTTTAAAAGGCTTTCCATGTTCCAGAATAAGATCCAAAGAGGAATTTGGACTGATTTTCATGACAATTGTTTCTGTTTTTACTTCCCATAGTGAACCTGCTTATGTTTTCACTGTGTTTCCTCCCATTAGATATTCAGACTTTATTGTTCATGAAATAGGAAAAGATGGCACTGTCAGCTATTTAGATGATTTATCTGTTCCAGTAGATAATGAGGTAAATATTTGGACTACTGTTTACAGTACATCATTGATGATGCTTATTAGAGTTTTAACTGTGTGTTCCTTGTTACTAATGCAGCACTTCTTTATAGGACCCTCCAACTGAAATATTTTCAGTCCTCTCATCTGAAGACAAACAACGTTTAGAAGAGCTTCAACTTTTTAAGAATAAAGAAACCAATGTTGCTATTGAGGTAAATGTGAATGTTGCATATGGAATTATTAAAAAAATAAAATAAATAACATTATTGAATTTGACTAGTGACTTGACTTTGCAAATGCATTATCAATCTAATGTAGGGTCCAAATCCATTGGACCAAGCTACATTTCTCCATAAGCAAAAATGTATGTAGCTCTTATTTATGGCCATAATTGATTTTGTTTGTTGCAAAATTGTTTATGAAGATACTCGTGATTAAATCTGGTCTCCTTGAACACTAAACATCTATATTGCTCTCCACTGCTGCATTTCTTATCGGTTTCCCCACCAAAGTTTTTACCAAGAGAATTGGGGATCCTACAGTCTCTGATG
The DNA here is from genome assembly GCF_031143425.1 of Pleurodeles waltl. Classification (NCBI taxonomy): domain Eukaryota; kingdom Metazoa; phylum Chordata; class Amphibia; order Caudata; family Salamandridae; genus Pleurodeles; species Pleurodeles waltl. The sequence goes on along the minus strand of NC_090442.1, from coordinate 1,005,495,435 downwards.
AATCACCACTTGCAACTTCGATTTTTATTTTATTTTTTGTTTGTTTTTTTGTGTGTGATTTTTGCTTTGCCGGATGACGTAATTGTAGGCCAGAAGCATCAGATGTAGGATCGGGAAGGCCTAGCTAGAGTTTCCAGTTTTTCACATTGGATGAATTTCCATTCAAATCAACTTATGTCAGCATTATTTACGTCGTCCGTGAATATCCTGAAAATATAGCATTGTATTAGCCATCCTGTTCCTATGGCAGATATACCCACTTCAGTCAGTGCATTATATATAAATTCAAAAAGGCAATATCCAAACTTTAATGATTTGAATGTGGCTAATCATAACAACATAAGCTTGTCCCATTCTTTAAAATTCTAAATCTACGAAGCGTGACTCTGCCAGTAGCTCATAAAATATTCTAATTACTTTAGTGCCTAGAAATCTGAACAACTGCCCTTTCAGAAGTCTGGTCTTTATTCACTGACTCTCTGGAACTTTCCAGAAGTTAATTCTGTAGCCAGCGTCCACACATCTAAAGTAACTTCTTAAAGGTAATTTTCTCTTATTTGCCTTTTTTATGCAGATTCAATTGTCTACTGAGACCAAAATTTGACATTTAAGTTCCACATTCATGGATGAATTGTGTTCATTGTATCTAAAAACAAAGGGAGAAAATAAATGGACATTATATTATCAAAACATTGTAACACTGACTACTCCACTACAACAGAAGACGCAAGGTCTTTCCCAGCTCAAGTTATAGACAACCACTGATACTCTTTTTTTCCTCCTTTTAATTTTCTTTTTAAGGAACATGAAGAACCAGCATGCATGGCCTATATAGGTCAACAGGGAGAAGGAAGGAAATGTCTGAGGCACAACAGGGAAGAAATATCTAATGTTTAAGAACCTGAGCAGACATTAACAAATTCAAAATCGTTTATAAAAAAAAAAAAAATCAGTACATTCATAAAATCAATTTGAGGGAAATAACAATGTGCATTAGTGGTTAGATAAGGCTTCTTCTGAAGTCCTATTCTGCTATTAATGAACATACAAATAAATAATTTCTGACAGTTAATTTTTCAGGCCTGGACATATGAATAAAACATATTTCAATTCCTGCATCCCACAGCTACACAATCTACATAAACATTGTTCTCTATTTAGTCTTACCAACTTACCTGTGCCAGATTTAAATGGAAACCCTCAGTCCTCAATGGAAAATAAAATCATCTGAATTTTACACTTCTTCAGCATTCCAATGTCATTTTTAGTTTTTCAGAGGCTTGCTGATCTAACCACAATTTTGTAGGAGGATCATTTCAAGCAGTGCATACTATCTGCTGAAAAATGTTTTCTTCTACACTCCTTTTCTTTAAGATCGGTTTCATCTGATCTGTAGAGCTCCAAGATAAAACTTCACATAAAGGCAAATCAGTTTGGTAGAGAGCCATGATAACACTATTCTGAAATTTAGAAGAAACACCAGATTTCTGTATTAACTCATCCCTCACTAATGCACACAATGAATTACTTGGCACATGAAGTAATTGAAAATGTGAATGTATAATTGCCCTATTATCTTAAAATAAAAGCTGTCTATCCCTACTTATTAAATAATTTCTTCTACTTCACAGATTTCCTATCTGCGCAAGTTTTTCTTAAAACACTATACATTCAGGTGTGAGATTAACACCAGTATTTACATCATCAAGTATTTCCTCTACAACACATTTATCAGAATCAATATTAACAGAATATAGGACGTTTAGAGTTGTTCCCTGGGCCTTTTCGAATATTAACTGTACTAGTTTCCTGCTTTGCTCTTCTACATAATGCACTGATATGTCGGTTGTTTTTACTACTCCCTTTCCTGGCTACAATTTGTAATGAAGCCCACAAACAATCCTTCCAAAGCATTTTATATTTGTTGCTATAATTAAACTATCTTCTTATCAATATTCAAGTTTTGCATACTTATGATGGCAATAAGTTTGTTACTCAAATGTGTTTATTTTATTGCTGCAACCTTTGTAGATTCCTGCATATCTGAATAGTTTATTTTATTGTGGCCTTTTCCCATGTCCATATCTGCTGAGTTTTTAACCAGAGAAACCAATTTGGAGAGCATAATATTCAAAAGTTTTGTTTTTTTTGTACACTCAAACTGACATTTTGTACATGGTTATATACTGCAACAGATAACATCTCCTGCAGTCTTTATCTTTTTTTTTTTTTTAACCTTACGATGAACCCTCATTTGATGTAATTAGATAATTTATAGTACCATTTACCATGCAGAAGTTATTTTTGTGGGTCTGACACTCTTGATTCTATCATCAAGTAGAGCATGATGACATTTGTCTCCCTTCTTTTAGTAATATTAACCTGCGGTTAGCTACCAGGCTATTCTTTGGAAATTCAGCTTCTGGAATCCATCAACATCCTCAATCCTGTAAATCTCACCTGAGTAGTCTGTTACCTTTGTTTTTAAACTCCCACTTAAAAACAACATTGACAATCTTCCTTTTTTTTTTTTTACTTTAGAGATGAATGCTAAAACTTTTTTTTCAATAATTTTATGAAGAGTTTTACATGTGGTGGTGTAAATAATAAAATAAAATGGAATGGCATATGAGTGGCTAAGCTCTTTTATCAGTAATAAAACTCGAACAGTACACCTAGCACCAGTTAGAGCTCCTCAGATTAAAGTAGACTGTGGAGTTCACCAGGGATCAGCCCTCTCACCTCATTTGTTTCACATTTACATACAGCCACTGATAAAGGAATTGACTAGAAGAGGGTGCTACGCTTTTAAATATGCAGATGATTCTCAGATCCTACTGTGCTTGGAGAGTGTGGAGAGAACTCCACCCCTGTTTCAAGATTAATTGCTCTTTATTTGTGGGTGGATGAAAACAAATTTATTGAAATTAAATGTGAAAGAAATAGAAATTGTAGCCTTCAATGGTCATCCTGGAGCTTGGACTGACGACTATTGGCCCAGAGAAATAGGTCCACCTCCAATATGGAATCCAGTGGCAAAAAGCCTGGGTATAAGTAGTGGACCGTAAAGTGAGACTGCAAATCAACAATGTGATTTCGGAAGGGGCGTGTCTTTCTTCGGACAGTGAGGAAGCTCAAACCTTACCTTTCATTAGGAGCCATGAAAAAAAAATTACGGCAGCCATGGTTGGAGGGAGAATTGATTATGCCAGCAACATCTATTTAGGTTTGCCAGATTTTGATTTAAAGCGCACCAACTACTTCAGAATGCAGCTTCCAAGTTGGTGTTTAAGGTCATTCGTAGAGCACACAGACTTCTGATGTTAAAACAACTAAATTCAATACTAATACTACAGCATATCCAATTTAAACTCTACTGTTTGGGGCAAGGCCATGAACAGCCTTAAAAACTATACTTTCACGCTAAACTTGCGGGGAGATATATCCCAACCAAGGCCAATCTATTGGTAGCACCTAGGTTCCTGAAAGTGCTAATTCCCCCTTTGAATACCCTCTAGTTGAATTTGTGGCTAGGTTGTGTAGTCGTATAGGTTGAGTTTGATAGCTTTATATCAAACTCATTTTTCACCATGTTTATATAAAAAGTCTCCTGCAATCCATAAGATAAACTTCACATAACCACAAAAAAAATTATGGTGTGGGCAAACTTTGCAGATAAATGTTAAGAGCAACAGGTAGCCATGACCACGTTTGCTATTCTTTCTGCTCCGCCTCTTAAAGGCTCCACTTATTATTTAGAAAATTGACTGATCTTCCAAAAGGGCTGGCTTGATATTTAACTAGATGACTAATTAGATGGCTGCTTTGCAAGAACTCACAAGAAGCATTAATTGGTCCCTTTGGATGGTGTAATAAATGACTGTTGACTGATTGATTGATCTTCCAACCTTATATTTTAATTTAACGCTGGATGAAGATGTTGGAACAATATCTATATGTCTTGAGTCACAGTAAGTCGAAATTAGCATATACTATTGCCAATTCCACAGTTAAAGTAAAGGCTGCTCTCAATGCCACTATTGTACTTCTCTTTCAGTGGATCCAGAAGATGCACTAATTGAATGTCACTTGACTGGAAGGGTTTTAGTCAGTAGCATGTACAGTGTTTCTAAAATTTCTGAAAGATTTAATCAGTACATTTGCATCTTCAAATAAATCACAAGAGTCAAGAACCGGGCAGCCACCGGCAATTTGATGAAATTCTTTTATATTATTTTTATTCTTTTATGCCATACTTGAAAGACTAGTAGCATCACTTACAACATCGTTCGAAACAGAATGAAGTGGAGATAACTGGTCAAACTCCTGTTATGGCTAGCAATTTACCTAGATTGGACTTAAAGTTTGTTCATTGTGCCCACAGAACATTTAGTTTCAGGGGATTCTCTTCAAGTGTGTTAAGCATGTACTTGTGAGGCTTTTTGTAATGCTCTTTATTTTGGCTTTGTGCTTTTTTGATGTTTGAGTAACCAAGTTCAATTAATTTGTTTTAGGATTTGAAACAAAAGTATTTCTGACCCATTTTGTTACACCCTCTGTTGAACATTAACATCCTACGGTGGTCACAATGCCTTTTGAATCCAAATTTTTCTTAACTGCCAGTAAATCTTTCTTCTTGAACAGAGATACTGTTCACAGATCAGGAAATGAAAGGGTGTCTGCAAGCATCACACCTTTGCACCTTTGGTCATTGTAGCAGCTCTTAACAGCAACAACTAAATGTCTTTGGAGACAAGGGTTACCAACACAGTACTTCTTCTAGTTTGAATGAGAGCCCGTTGGCCTGTAGGGTAGATTGTAATATTCCTGTTATTGCCTCTTAGAGCAAATCTACTTCACAGGTTTTGGCCACCCCACACCCTGAGCTGGAGGGGGGGTAACTATATAGCAGCTCATGTCTATTTTTCAGTCTCGCCAGGCTCTCCACTACACAATATTTGAAGGGTTACTTTTCTTGTGAAGCAGCTTGAATCAGGTGTCTGACCCCCAATTGCTGTACCATTGTATTCACATACTGTTGCTCCACTTGTAGGACTCTAGCTGTCAGCCCCCGATTTTCTCCTCTACAGACCTCACCAACTTCAGTCTTATTCGTCTTTGGATCCATGTTAGTCTGTAAACTTTTAATGGAGCACAAAAGGGTCCCCATGATCCTGGGTCATTTTCATCATTCACCAGTGCTGTGCTAAGAAAATCCAGGCCTGAAAAAGTCCTTTTTAGGAATCTCCTGCACAACACTTGTGCTGAGCTTGCAAAGGCTTTTGTATTTAACAACAAAAACATTCTTAACGGAGGCTTAGAGCCTGCCCAATACTTCCATGAACCTACCATTCCTTCCAATGTTGCTCGAATTTACTTCCTTCTCATTGGCCAGCACATTGTTTTCACTTCCTGCTGTTTCTGCTCTGCTTTGGCTGTTCTGTGGAGCTTGAATAAAGTACACCTGCTGGTCACTTGCCAATGCTACTGGTCTTTGTCCTTCCACTGTCTACTCACCCTCCAGGTACTTTCTTTTTTTAATCCGTACCAAACAACCACTCCATAGGACTGCATGTGTTTTTATTTATTTCTGCTCCTTTGTTGGCACATTATGAAGCGCAAACACCGCCAAAGGTATTGCAGTGATTTATTGTAGGAGGCTGGACTGGCTTGTAGTGAGTACCAAGGGGTACTTGCACCTTGCACCAGGCCCAGTTATCCCTTATTAGTGTATAGGGTGTCTAGCAGCTTAGGCTGATAGATAATGGTAGCTTAGCAGAGCAGCTCAGGCTGAACTAGGAGACGTGTGAAGCTACTACAGTACCACAAGTGTCACTTGCACAATATCATAAGAAAACACAATACACAGTTATACTAAAAATAAAGGTACTTTATTTTTATGACAATATGCCAAAGTATCTTAGAGTGTACCCTCAGTGAGAGGATAGGAAATATACACAAGATATATATACACAATAGCAAAAATATGCAGTATAGTCTTAGAAAACCGTGCAAACAATGTATAGTTACAATAGGATGCAATGGGGACACATAGGGATAGGGGCAACACAAACCATATACTCCAAAAGTGGAATTTGAACCACGAATGGACCCCAAACCTATGTGACCTTGTAGAGGGTCGCTGGGACTATTAGAAAATAGTGAGAGTTAGAAAAATAACCCTCCCCAAGACCCTGAAAAGTCAGTGCAAAGTGCACTAAAGTTCCCCTAAGGACAAAGAAGTCGTGTTAGAGGAATAATACAGGAAAGACACAAACCAACAATGCAACAACGATGGATTTCCAATCTAGGGTACCTGTGGAACAAGGGGACCAAGTCCAAAAGTCACAAGCAAGTCGGAGACGGGTACATGCCCAGGAAATGCCAGCTGTGGGTGCAAAGAAGCTTCTACTGGACAGAAGAAGCTGAGGTTTCTGCAGGAACGAAAAGGGCTAGGGCTTCCCCTTTGGTGGACGGATCCCTCTCGCCGTGGAGAGTCGTGCAGAAGTGTTTTCCCGCCGAAAGAACGCCAACAAGCCTTGCTAGCTGCAAATCGTGCGGTTAGCGTTTTTGGACGCTGCTGTGGCCCAGGAGGGACCAGGAGGTCGCAAATTGGACCAGGAGGTAGAGGGGACGTCGAGCAAGACAAGGAGCCCTCTTAGCAGCAGGTAGCACCCGGAGAAGTGCCAGAAACAGGCACTACGAGGATGCGTGAAACGGTGCTCACCCGAAGTTACACAAAGGAGTCCCACGTCGCCGGAGACCAACTTAGAAAGTCGTGCAATGCAGGTTAGAGTGCCGTGGACCCAGGCTTGGCTGTGCACAAAGGATTTCCGCCGGAAGTGCACAGAGGCCGGAGTAGCTGCAAAAGTCGCGGTTCCCAGCAATGCAGTCTAGCGAGGTGAGGCAAGGACTTACCTCCACCAAACTTGGACTGAAGAGTCACTGGACTGTGGGAGCCACTTGGACAGAGTTGCTGGATTCGAGGGACCTCGCTCGTCGTGCTGAGAGGAGACCCAAGGGACCGGTAATGCAGCTTTTTGGTGCCTGCGGTTGCAGGGGGAAGATTCCGTCGACCCACAGGAGATTTCTTCGGAGCTTCTAGTGCAGAGAGGAGGCAGACTACCCCCACAGCATGCACCACCAGGAAAACAGTCGAGAAGGCGGCAGGATCAGCGTTACAGAGTTGCAGTAGTCGTCTTAGCTACTATGTTGCAGTTTTGCAGTTTTGCAGGCTTCCAGCGCGATCAGCAGTCGATTCCTTGGCAGAAGGTGAAGAGAGAGAGATGCAGAGGAACTCGGATGAGCTCTTGCATTCGTTATCTTAAAGTTTCCCCAGAGACAGAGACCCTAAATAGCCAGAAAAGAGGGTTTGGCTACTTAGGAGAGAGGATAGGCTAGCAACACCTGAAGGAGCCTATCAGAAGGAGTCTCTGACGTCACCTGGTGTCACTGGCCACTCAGAGCAGTCCAGTGTGCCAGCAGCTCCTCTGTTTCCAAGATGGCAGAGGTCTGGAGCACACTGGAGGAGCTCTGGACACCTCCCAGGGGAGGTGCAGGTCAGGGGAGTGGTCACTCCCCTTTCCTTTGTCCAGTTTCGCGCCAGAGCAGGGCTAAGGGGTCCCCTGAACCGGTGTAGACTGGCTTATGCAGAATTGGGCACATCTGTGCCCAAGAAAGCATTTCCAGAGGCTGGGGGAGGCTACTCCTCCCCTGCCTTCACACCATTTTCCAAAGGGAGAGGGTGTAACACCCTCTCTCAGAGGAAGTCCTTTGTTCTGCCATCCTGGGACAAGCCTGGCTTGACCCCAGGGGGGCAGAAACCTGTCTGAGGGGTTGGCGGCAGCAGCAGCAGCAGCTGCAGTGAAACCCCAGGAAAGGCAGTTTGGCAGTACCAGGGTCTGTGCTACAGACCACTGGGATCATGGAATTGTGCCAACAATGCCAGGATGGCATAGAGGGGGCAATTCCATGATCTTAGACATGTTACATGGCCATATTCGGAGTTACCATTGTGAAGCTACATATAGGTAGTGACCTATATGTAGTGCACGCGTGTAATGGTGTCCCCGCACTCACAAAGTTCAGGGAATTGGCTCTGAACAATGTGGGGGCACCTTGGCTAGTGCCAGGGTGCCCTCACACTAAGTAACTTTGCACCTAACCTTTACCAGGTAAAGGTTAGAAATATAGGTGACTTATAAGTTACTTAAGTGCAGTGTAAAATGGCTGTGAAATAACGTGGACGTTATTTCACTCAGGCTGCAGTGGCAGGCCTGTGTAAGAATTGTCAGAGCTCCCTATGGGTGGCAAAAGAAATGCTGCAGCCCATTGGGATCTCCTGGAACCCCAATACCCTGGGTACCTCAGTACCATATACTAGGGAATTATAAGGGTGTTCCAGTAAGCCAATGTAAATTGGTAAAATTGGTCACTAGCCTGTTAGTGACAATTTAGAAAGAAATGAGAGAGCATAACCACTGAGGTTCTGATTAGCAGAGCCTCAGTGAGACAGTTAGTCACTACACAGGTAACACATTCAGGCACACTTATGAGCACTGGGGCCCTGGTCAACAGGGTCCCAGTGACACATACAACTAAAACAACATATATACAGTGAAAAATGGGGGTAACATGCCAGGCAAGATGGTACTTTCCTACATTTATATAGCACAGATGCGGCTCAAAGGTATTGGAGTGCTTTACATGAGCACCACTTAAATTATGCAGAACACTTTCATTTAAAAAAAACATGTTCCACAGCTGCACGAGCTGCTGTTGCTTAAAGTTAAAATAGCCCTGTGGCAGTCAACGCTGGCCGTGTCATAGGGCTTTTTTTTTTAATTTAAACTTTTTGCTATATTGTAATTGTGCAGCAGCTCATGCTGCTGTGTAACATGCCTAACTAAAGATTGACAAAAGCAAAAGAATTCGCAAAGGCAAAACCTATTGGCTTTGCCAATGCTTGCTTATTTTTCTCCTTCCTGCATTCAATGCTAACTGACACATAAAGGAGCTACACCACACCCTTATTGCTGTACCTGTAAGAGGATGATTTGAGCTCTGCTACAACAAGTGGCAATCACAGTTTAGCACCTTTCTATTATTTGGGCTCTGGTCATGGCTCCCAGTCTAGTCTAGTCTAGTCAGCATCTTCCTTCAACTTCCTTGACAGGCACACGTGCATCGTAGATTGGCGAATTAAGGGCAATGTAGTGTCGCTAACGAGTTGAACAAACTGTTTATGAAGGTGCACAAGTTATAATAATTTTAAGGTGTTGCGTAAATTTGAAATTAAAGGTATAAGTTCAGAAATTAAATGTTGTGTGTAGTTTGTTTGGTTTGTATATAAAGAATAAAGTTATAATGTGGTGCGCCAGTTATAAATTTAAGGTATAACTTATGAATTACTAATGTTTGTGTATTTTAAGTTTGGTTTGTATAGAAATTATAAATAACATTTTTGTAACAATTTAAAAAGGTTTAACCTTTACTTTTTCATTGAATTTAATTGGTTTTTATTTTTAATAATCATAGTTTGCTGTCGTTGAGTGGATTGGGGTACAGTAAAGTGAAGGAGAGTGTCTGTACAGTGTACTGTCATTTTGTATAGTGTTGTAAAGATGAATGTGATACAGTGGAATAGCGTACAGTTGCGTGGGGTGGAGTAGAGTGGAGTATTGTAGGGTGGAGTAGAGTTGAATGGCTCAGCATACAGTGGAGTAAACTCTTGCATAGTATTCTTTTAGAGTGTAGTGGCATGTTGTGTAGTGGATTAAAGTGTTGTGGAGTAGACTGCAATATAGTATGGTAGAGTGGAATTAGATAGACACTTATACAGTTGTGGCAAAGAGTAGCGTACAGTGGAGTGACTTTGAGTGCAGTAGTGGAGTACAGTGGCGTAGTGTCCCATAAAATGGAGTATATTAACTGGGATGGAGCAGCGTAGAGGAAGTAAAGTGCCGTAAAGTGTTAGAGTAGAGTGCTGTACAGTGGCATTGAGAGGAGTACATTGTACAACAATGTAGTGCTAGACAGTGGAGTATAGTGAGGTACAGTGGAGGGGCATAGTATGTTGAGTGGAGTATAGTGTTGAGCAGAGTGGAATGGGGTAGCGGGGAGTGGCATACAGTGAAATGAATAGTGTATAGCAGCATACACTGAAATAGAGTGCGGTGGAGTGGTATAGAGTTGAATAGAGTTGAGTGGCATAGACTGTACCGGCTTAGAGTGGAGTGGGATACAGTTGACTGGCATAGAGTGGAGTAGTCTTGAGTTGAAGTGGCTTATAGTCTAATAACATACAGTGGACTAGGGTAAAGTGGAGTGAGGTACAGTGTAGTGGTATACAATAGCACAGAGTGGAATATGGTATCTTAGAATGGCATAGAGTGGAATAGCATAGTGGAGTTGCATACAGTGGAATATTGTAGAGTATATTGGGGTACAGTGTAGTGGCATAGACTGGAGTTGTACAATTGAGCAGGGTACAGTGGAATAGCGTACAGTGGTCTGCTGTACATCGAAGGGAGGTACAATGTAGTGGCATACAGTGAAATAGCCCATGGTGGAGTGGCATACACTGGTGTGGCATACAGTGGAATAGTGTACACTGGAGGGGAGATGAGTGGTGTTCAGTAGAGTGACGTGAGGTACAGTGTAATGGGGTACACCGGAGTGTTGTAGAGTGGAGTGTTTTAAGATGGAGCGGGGTAGAGTGTAGAGGAGTACTGTGGAGTGGTGAGTTGTATAGTGGAAAAGCATACAGTGTATTAGGGAAAAGAGGCTAAGCATGGAGTGACAGACACAAGTGTCATCAAATGGAGTGCAATAGCGTACAGTGTAGTGGTGTAGAGTGGAGTGCTGTACAGTGGATAAGCATAGAGTAGAGTGGCATATAGTGGAGTAGCGTGGAGTGGTAATTGAAACAGATATAGTGTGAAAGTGTGTGAACGGATGGATGTAAGGTGGCAGGAAAATGCATTATGAGGTGTAAATGGTAACTTTTGGTTGTATGTGTGAATAAGGTGGATAGTGTTAAAGATACAAGTTTTAAAATAGTAAGTTATAGATTTTGCAGCGGTATACCACTGTAAGTTTGTGGTGTACTGTGGTACATGCTCATGATAAGGTAGTATGTGATTGGCTAATGGTTCTGCTTATGAAACGTGAAAGGAAGCAATGTCATTTTCAGCACAGTTTGGCTGTGTTCTGCATTCTGGGTTAGGGTCTTGCGTATAGGTAAGTAGAATAAAAGTGATAATTAAAAATTGTACTTATAATTTTCTGCATATTTTTACACCAGTTGAGGGAGAACTGTAAAAAAAATTTAAGTACTGCAGTAGTTTGTCGGTATTCATGGTTCTCCATAGACTTGTTTGTGAAGATTTAAATATTAAACAGAAAATACACTGTAGTACACTATATTTGTAAAATATGGGGTATTACAGTGTATTTTTGATGTTTTTAACATATATATATATATATATATATATATATATTTTTAGTTTATTGTAGGTACAGTTTTGTTTTTTTAAATATAGAAACTTATACTTTTCTCGTATCTGTTACAACTTTAATAAAGTGTGAATAGGTAGGGAAAATATATCCAACCATATACTTACCTATAATCAAAGGGCGAACCACAGAACACAGTCAAAGTGTGCCTAAAGTAACATGACTGAATTTAGCTTTTGTAAAGGCAGTCATTAGCCAATCACATAATGCCTTGTCACTGCTATGTACCATGATACTTCGGTAAAATACCACAGCTACAGATATCACTATGTTTAAATGCCTTATATTTTAAATAATTCTTACAATACTAACCTGTAGAATCCAAAAAGATCATCTGCACACCATAATGTCGCATTCTGACAAAGTTCATATAAGTCAGTTCAGTCGTTTTCACACTACGCAAGATACAAAAGTCAATGGAAAATGCATGGGTGGAAAAACACGGTTTGGGAACCCACTTTGATATTTGCACACATTGACCAGTCACCACAAAACATTACATCTTCTGCAGACGTATAGCTTTTTCTACACTAGCGAAGTTTTGTGGAGATTAGTCAAACAGGGACAAAGTTATTAGTAGCCACTATTCAGAGGAATTACTATATCTGGAAAGCTTAACTATAACTACAGAGTGGTTACCGCCACTCTGTGTGTATCATCAGTGTAGTTTATTTCGGATTGAAGATCCTTATAAGCACATCAATTGCAATAAAAACAATCAACTATATATCATTACCATCACAATAAAATCACCCAACAATAAAATGGCAAGTAACACTCTAAGCCTCATTGCAAGCCTGACGGTCCAAGGACTGTCAGACGCGCGGTTGGACCGGACCGCCGCACTCCAGGCAGTCCTACCGCCACACTGCATCAGACTGCCAGGGGACCGCCGTCACCACTGGGAACAAGGTTCCTAATGGGCTAACAGCGGTCGGACTTGTGGTTAGCCACGGCAGCGATGACCTCGGCGCCGCCTTGCTGATCACAACTTCTATTTCTGCCAGCCTTTCCACGGCGGGGACCCCTTTTACAAGTTGTAAAGACTTTGAAGTTGATAGCCTCACAACACAGTTCATGAAAGTGACCAGAGTTCACTCCTAGATGTCAACCACAGAGATATGTGCATCAAAAGGTTAATACTGGGTTTCCGCCTGTAGGAAGTTGGCTCTGTATGTACTATTTCAAAGTAAGAAATAGCATGCACAGAGTCCAAGGGTTCCCCTTAGAGGTAAGATAGTGGCAAAAAGAGATATTTCTAATGCTCTATTTTGTGGTAGTGTGGTCGAGCAGTAGGCTTATCAGAGGGTAGTGTTAAGCATTTGTTATACACACACAGGCAATAAATGAGGAACACACACGCAAAGAAAATTCCAGGCCAATAGGTTTTTATATAGAAAAATATATTTTCTTAGTTTATTTTAAGAACCACAGGTTCAAGATTTACAAACAATACTTTAAATTAAAGGTATTTCACTTAGGAACTTTGAATTAGCAAAATAGCACATACAGTTTTCACACAAATGGCAATAAGCTATTTTAAAACTGGACACAGTGCAATTTTCAACAGTTCCTGGGGGTAGGTAAGTGTTTGTTAGTTTTGCAGGTAAGTAAACCACCTACAGGGTTCAAAGTTGGGTCCAAGGTAGCCCACCGTTGGGGGTTCAGGGCAACCCCAAAGTTACCACACCAGCAGCTCAGGGCCGGTCAGGTGCAGTGGTCAAAGTGGTGCCCAAAACACATAGGCTTCAATGGAGAAGGGGGTGCCCCGGTTCTCCACAAGTCGAGCCGGGGGCGTCGGGTGCAGAGTGCAAAGTCTCACGCTTCCGGCGGGAAACGTGTGTTCTTTAAAAGTTGCTTCTTTGTTGCAAAGATGTTTCTTCTTTGGAGCAGAGCCGCTGTCCTCGGGAGGTCTTGGTCCTTTTAGATGCAGGGTAGTCCTCTGAGGCTTCAGAGGTCTCTGGACCCTGTGGAACGCATCGCTGTTGCAGTTTTTCTTGAAGTGGGGCGACAGGCCGGTAGAGCTGGGGCCAAAGCAGTTGGTGTCTCGGTCTTCTCTGCAGGGCTTTCAGGTCAGCAGTCCTTCTTCGTCTTAGGTTGCAGGAATCTCGTTACCTAGGTTCTGGGACCCCTAAATACTCGATTTAGGGGTGTGTTTAGGTCTGGGGGGTCCAATGGCTACTAGCCCTGAGGGTGGCTACAGCCTCTTTGTGCCTCCTCCCTGAGGGGAGGGGGGCACATCCCTAATCCTATTGGGGGAATCCTCCATCTGCAAGATGAAAGATTTCTAAAAGTCAGAGTCACCTCAGCTCAGGGCACCTTAGGGGCTGTCCTGACTGGCCAGTGACTCCTCCTTGTTTTTCTCATTATCTCCTCCGGCCTTGCCGCCAAAAGGGAGGCCGTGGCCGGAGGGGGCGGGCAACTCCACTAGCTGGAGTGCCCTAGGGTGCTGTAACAACGGGGGTGAGCCTTTGAGGCTCATCGCCAGGTGTTACAGTGCCTGCAGGGGGAGGTGAGAGGCACCTCCACCCAGTACAGGCTTTGTTACTAGCCACAGAGTGACAAAGGCACTCTCCCCATGTGGCCAGCAACATGTCTGGTGTGTGGCAGGCTGCTAAAACTAGTCAGCCCACACTGGAAGTCGGGTATGGTTTCAGGGGGCACCTCTAAGGTGCCCTCTGGGGTGTATGTTACAATAAAATGTACACTGGCATCAGTGTGCATTTATTGTGCTGAGAAGTTTGATACCAAACTTGAGAGTTTTCAGTGTAGCCATTATGGTGCTGTGGGGTTCGTGCATAACAGACTCCCAGACCATGTACTCTTATGGCTACCCTGCACTTACAATTTCTAAGGTTTTGCTTAGACACTGTAGGGGCATAGTGCTCATGCACTTATGCCCTCACCTATGCTATAGTGCACCCTGCCTTAGGGCTGTAAGGCCTGCTAGAGGGGTGACTTATCTATACCTATAGGCAGTGTGAGGTTGGCATGGCACCCTGAGGGGAGTGCCACGTCGACTTAGTTGTTTTATCCCCACTAGCACACACAAGCTGGCAAGCAGTGTGTCTGTCCTGAGTGAGGGGTCCCCAGGGTGGCATAAGACATGCTGCAGCCCTTAGAGACCTTCCCTGGCATCAGGGCTCTTGGTACCAGGGGTACCAGTTACAAGGGACTTACCTGGATGCCAGGGTGTGCCAATTGTGGAAACAAAAGTACGGGTTAGGGAAAGAACACTGGTGCTGGGGCCTGATTAGCAGGCCTCAGCACACTTTCAAATCATAACTTGGCATCAGCAAAGGCAAAAAGTCAGGGGGTAACCATGCCAAGAAGGCATTTCCTTACAGTAACCATGCCAAGGAGGCATTTCCTTACACCGCCCTACTATTTGATTCCCTTATCAGCCCAGTCTCCTTCTTGAGATGTGTCCAGGCCCTTCCTGTTGATCCATCATTGAATTAAAAAGCACCCTTTTGAAGTGTAAAGGGGATCTCTTCCCTTCTTCCAGGGTGTGTCCCACCCAGGTCAAAAGAATGCAGCAATATACAAATCTGTCTGAGGAGGGGGGTGTATTTCATCTACTCCTGTCTTCACCAGGCATGTCTGGACATCCAAAAATGAAACCCAAGGTTCTCCATGTAATGTACCATTGCAGGCGCACTTGCACTGAGTATACCTTCCCGGCACACTTATTGTCCAGCAGTGTTATCTCCTTGCATTATGCCATTACAGACATACAGACATTCAGCACACACACTGTTTGCGCACACTGTTCAGTACTGTACATTTTCTGTATTGTAGTGTGTACTTACAAACACACACTGCCAGCACACAGACACACTTCATCGTTCATGTACTGCACACATACAGGGCCCAGTCATACCACAGTCAGCCAACCCCAACGGGCGTGCGTGGCTTTGGCTGCAGGGCCTGGCCTTGCATCCAACCCATTGGTGCAGCATCCCTCCACAGGCAGCTTCGGGACCAGAGGATCCCATCCCCCAAGGTATTTTTTGGCAGGTGAGTTGGAGACCGTGGCCCCATCCCTAGGGCCAAAATACATTATTTTAAGGAGAGGGGGGCATGGCCTTCCTCCCTGTGCATCTGTGGGCCCCGGGGACCCCATTATCCTGGGCCTCCATTTCTTAGAAAGGGAAGGTGGTGCACCCCCCCCCCCCCCCCCCCCAGCAGCTCCCACCCCAAGAGCCTCTTAAGGCCCCCCATCCCCTAGGGCCAGAGAAGGATGCCTTGATGCCCACCCGGGTCACCTACTAAAACTATGTTGGGGGCTGTAGGGGAGCCCCAGGGCCCTCGTGTTCGTGCTGGGGAGTGGGGTCTCTCGGGCCAAGTCTTCTCGCTGATGGGGTGCCCACTTGTGCACTCTCCCGCAATATATATATATATTTTCGGTGGCATGGGTAGCTGCGGATACACATGCTGTGCATTATCCTGCCACCTAGTGTTGGGCTCGGAGTGTTACAAGTTTTTCTTCTTTGAAGAAGTCTTTTCGAGTCACGAGACCGAGGGACTCCTCCCTTTCGGCTCCATTGCGCATGGGCGTTGACTCCATCTTAGATTGTTTTCTGTCCGCCATCGGTTTCGGACGTGTTCCTCTTCACTCCGTATTTCGAATCGGGAAAGTTAGCTAAATATCGAAAAATCGACGGTATTGTTCTCGTTCGGTACCGGGTTAGTATTAGTTCATCGGCACCGACAGCAGGAGCGCTTTGGGGCTTCCGTTCTTCAGCGGGGCCTGGTCGGCCCGACCATATCCATCGTCGAAGACTAATGGACCGGACCCCCTTTCGCTTCTGTCCGAAGTGTCACTCGAAGTATCCCTATACAGACCAACGCCTGGTCTGTAATCTGTGTTTGTCACCAGAACACAGGGAGGATACTTGTGATGCTTGTCGAGCGTTTGGATCTAAAAAGACCCTACGTGATCGAGCGAGAAGACTGCAAATGGCATTGACACCGAGAGAACAACTCGACGTCGAAGAGGAGGAAAGAATTTCAATCCAGGGGACGGACTCTGACGAATCCGAAAGCGAGCGACCCTCGACGGTGCAGCGAACAGTGACTAAAACTGCCCCGTCCAAAACTCACACAAAAATTAAGGCCAAGGGGACGCCACCGCCGGCAGGCCATGGCTTAACCCATCGAAAAGAAGGTGACCAAACATCGGCACTGAAAAAGGCCAGAGATTTGCCGAAGACTTCCGACTCCGGTCGAGATTCCGGCACCGAACGATCTCGACACCGAGAGTTCGACTCACACAAAGTGAGAAAAATGTCGCCGGAACCAAAAAAGACATTTTCTGAAACATCGGTACCGAAAAAAGCAGCTTCGGAGCCGAAAAGAAGCTCTTTCACAGAGGAGCAAGGACTTTCCAGCCAAACGCATGAAAGACTCAGGTTTGAGCAGGAAATAAGTATGGATGAACCTGACCATACGCAAAGGAGGTTGCATATCCAGAAAGAGACTGGGAAAATACAAACTCTTTCTCCAATTAAGACCAATAGAAAACTGGCATTTCAGGAGACAGAAATGCAGCCGAAGGCGGACAGAGAAAAATCCCCACCACCAAGGTTTTCACCACAACCTTCCCCACTACACTCACCACAACTGTCTCCAGTGGGGACACCTCCGATGCAGTCCCCTACACATACAGGGATGACACAGGATGATCCTGATGCATGGGACTTATATGATGCACCAGTATCAGATAACAGTCCAGATTGTTACCCAACAAAGCCGTCACCTCCAGAGGACAGTACTGCATATACGAAGGTACTGTCCAGGGCAGCTACGTTCCACAACGTAGCAATGCACTCTGAGCCAATAGAGGATGATTTCCTGTTCAACACCTTGGCATCCACCCACGCTTCCTACCAGAGTCTGCCAATGCTCCCGGGTATGCTCAAACATGCAAAACAGGTATTCCAGGAGCCAGTTAAAGGAAGGGCTATCACGCCTAGGGTGGAGAAGAAGTACAAGCCTCCCCCAACGGTTCCTGTGTTTATAACACAACAACTTACACCGGACTCGGTGGTTGTAGGAGCAGCAAGAAAGAGGGCAAACTCTCAATCGTCAGGAGAGGCACCACCGCCTGACAAAGAGAGTAGAAAGTTTGACGCAGCGGGCAAACGAGTGGCAGCACAGTCAGCCAATCAATGGCGAATTGCTAATTCGCAAGCCCTACTTGCTCACTACGATAGGGCACACTGGGACGAGATGCAACACATTATACAACACTTGCCCAAAGAACACCAGAAATGTGCCCAGCAGGTTGTGAAAGAAGGTCAGGCAATTTCCAACAACCAAATAAGGTCTGCACTAGACTCTGCAGACACGGCAGCACGAACGGTCAACACTGCAGTAACCATTCGCATGCATGCATGGTTAAGAAGCTCTGGATTCAAGCCAGAAATCCAACAAGCAGTGTTGAACATGCCTTTTAACCAAGAACAATTGTTTGGGCCGGAAGTGGACATAGCAATTCAAAAGTTAAAGAAGGACACAGCCAAAGCCATGGCCGCGCTCTACTCCCCACAAGGCAGAGGCACATTTAGAAAGCCACAATTCAGAGGGGGTTTTCGAATGCAAACACCAGAGTCTTCCACCTCTCAAACCAGACCTACCTATCAGGCACAAGACCAGAGGGGAGGGTTTTGTGGCTCATATAGAGGGGGACAATTCCCAAGAGGAAGGGGAAAGTTCCAAACACCTAAAACAAGCCAAACCAAACAGTGACTCCAATGTCACAAACCCCCAACACTCATCACCAGTGGGGGGGAGACTTACCGCATACAATAGCAACTGCACACATATCACTACAGACGCATGGGTCCTAGCCATTATCCAACATGGTTATTGCATAGAATTCACAAATTTCCCACCAGATGTGCCCCCAAGGGCACACAATCTGTCCAAACAACACTTCGACCTATTACAAATAGAGGTCCAAGCACTATTACAAAAACAAGCAATAGAGCCAGTACCCAACCATCAGAAAGGAACAGGCGTCTACTCACTATTTCCTAATTCCAAAGAAGGACAAAACGTTAAGACCTATCTTAGATCTCAGAACACTGAATCTCTTCATCAAGTCGGATCACTTCTACATGGTAACACTTCAAGACGTGGTTCCCTTACTAAAAAAGGAGGACTACATGTCAACATTGGCTCTCAAGGATGTGTACTTTCACATACCCATCCATCCTTCTCACAGAAAATACTTGAGGTTTGTAATACACGGCGTACACTATCAATTCAAAGTGTTAACGTTCGGGATAACAGCCCCAAGGGTATTCACAAAATGTCTAGCAGTAGTAGCCGCTCACATAAGGAGGCAGCACATGCACGTATTCCCATATTTAGACAACTGGCTAATAAAAACCAACACTCAACAACAGTGGCTTCTTCATACGCAATACGTCATAGAAACTCTACACAAACTAGTGTTCTCTATATATTACCAGAAATCACATCTGCAACCATCTTAAATACAACAATACTTGGGAACAACACTCAACACACAAAAGGCAATTGCCACTCCAAGCCCACAAAGGGTCCAAGCGTTCCAAAATATAACATCAAGCATACAGTCAAACCAACACTACCCATTAAGGTTTGTAATGAAACTTCTAGGCATGATGTCTTCGTGCATAGACATTGTCCCAAATGCAAGGTTACACATGCAGCCCTTACAACAGTGCCTAGCAAAACAATGGACACAAGCACAGGCTCAACTTCAAGATCTAGTGTTGATAGACCGCCAAACACACGTCTCGCTTCAATGGTGGAACCCTATATATTTAAACAAAGGACGGCCATTCCAAGACCCAGTGCCTCAAGCAGTTATCACAACAGATGCTTCCATGATAGGGTGGGGAGCACACCTCAACAAGCACAGCATACAGGGTCAATGGGACAATCAACAAAAACATCTTCACATAAATCATCTGGAACTGCTAACAGTGTTTCTAGCATTAAAAGCATTTCAACCACTGGTAGTCCGCAAACACATTCTTGTCAAAACAGACAACATGACAACAATGTAGTATCTCAACAAACAAGGTGGGACACACTTGTCACAACTGTGTCTTAGCACAAAAGATTTGGCATTGGGCAATTCACAATCACATTCGCCTGATAGCACAATACATACCAGCCATTCAGAACCAGTTAGCCGACAATCTCAGTCAAGTTCTCCAGCAAACTCACAAATGGGAAATTAATCCACAGATTCTACAGGATCACTTCCTCCGCTGGGGAACACCAAACATAGACTTATTCGCAACAAAAGAAAACGCAAAATGCCAAAACTTCGCGTCCAGGTACCCACACCCTCAATCCAAGGGCAATGCACTATGGATGAGTTGGTCAGGGATATTTGCTTACGCTTTTCCCCCTCTCCCACTCATTCCCTATCTGGTCAACAAACTAAGTCAAAACAAACTCAAACTAATACTCATAGCACCAACCTGGGCTCGCCAACTGTGGTACACAACACTGTTGGACTTATCAGTAGTACCCCACATCAAATTACCAAACATACCAGATCTGTTAACACAACACAAACAACAGATCAGACACCCCAATCAAGCATCGCTCAATCTAGCAATCTGGTTCCTGAAGTCTTAGAATTCAGACATCTGAACCTTGCACAAGAGTGTATGGAGGTCATTAAACAAGCTAGAAAACCTACAACAAGACATTGTTACACAAACAAATGGAAAATATTTGTTTGCTACTGCCACACTAATCAAATTCAGCCACTACATGCCTCCACAAGGGACATTCTAAGCTACTTATTACATTTACAAAAGTCTAATCTAGCATTCTCTTCCATTAAAATACATCTCACTGCAATATCTGACTATCTGCAGATTACACATACAACATCGCTATTTAGAATCCCAGTCATTAAAGCATTTATGGAGGGACTAAAAAGAATCATACCCCCAAGGACACCACCAGTACCTTCGTGGAACCTTAATATTGTATTAACACGACTCATGGGACCACCATTCAAACCCATGCACTCTTGTGAAATGCAATATTTGACTTGGAAAGTAGCCTTTCTAATAGCTATCACATCACTTAGAAGAGTAAGTGAGATACAAGCATTTACTATTCAAGAACCCTTTATACAAATACATAAACATAAAGTGGTTCTCCGTACAAATCCCAAATTCTTACCAAAGGTCATATCACCATTCCACCTAAACCAAACTGTGGAACTCCCAGTCTTCTTTCCGCAACCAGACTCAGTAGCCGAAAGAGCCTTACATACATTAGACATAAAAAGAGCACTAATGTATTATATTGACAGAACAAAACTGTTTCGTAAAACAAAGCAATTGTTTGTAGCTTTCCAAAAACCTTATGCAGGTAATCCTATATCCAAACAAGGCATCGCGAGATGGATAGTTAAATGTATTCAAACTTGATATATTAAAGCAAAAAGAGATTTACCTACTACACCAAGAGCACATTCCACTAGGAAGAAAGGCGCCACAATGGCTTTTCTTGGGAATATACCTATGACAGAAATGTGCAAGGCAGGCACCTGGTCTATGCCTCATACATTCACTAAGCATTACTGTGTAGACGTGTTAGCAACACAACAAGCCACAGTAGGACAGGCTGTATTAAGAACATTATTTCAGACAACTTCAACTCCTACAGGCTAAACCACCGCTTTTTGGGGAGATTACTGCTAATTAGTCTATGCACAGCATGTGTATCTGAAACTACACATGCCACCGAACGGAAAATGTCACTTACCCAGTGTATATCTGTTTGTGGCATGAGAGGCTGCAGATTCACATGCGTCCTCCCACCTCCCCGGGAGCCTGTAGCCGTTATTAGTTGAATGAAAATTGTAAATTTGTAAATAAATATTCTTTTGATACACATTATGTACATACATACCTATTCCATTGCATGGGCACATCTAGTATACTCACAACTCCTACCTCACCCTCTGCGGGGAAAAAATCTAAGATGGAGTCGACGCCCATGCGCAATGGAGCCGAAACGGAGGAGTCCCTCGGTCTTGTGACTCGAAAAGACTTCTTCGAAGAAAAACAACTTGTAACACTCCGAGCCCAACACTAGATGGCAGGATAATGCACAGCATGTGAATCTGCAGCGTCTCATGCCACGAACAGATGGACACTGGGTAAGTGACATTTTCCATACATATATATATATTTTTTTTAATGTGGCGGGCCAACAATTTATTGCACAATCTCTGCACAGTGTGTTGAATGTAATGGTGGCCAGTTTCCACATGCTGGAGTCCTGAAGATATCTTGAATTCCAGTCTACCTCTATGTTTGCTTGACTGAAGAGATATTCTGCCTTCCCCTCTATCTGATTCTGGAGGCAAAGCTGCAAAAAGTCTTTGGCAATAGTCATGAGAGCCTTTGATCATGTACCTCCCAGATGGTTTATATATCTCACCGCCGAGATATTGTGCATCTTCAGCAGGACATTGTGCCTTCTCCTTCGTCCAGCACTGGATTGTGAAAGAGCCTGCTAGCAGCTCCAACGAGTTGTACTACTTTTCTTAGACCAACCATCTTCCTCCCTTAGATGATTCTCCACTTCTGGCTCTCCATCCAGTTCGGTTGGCATCTGACTCTGTAATGTGATCTGGGTCCGAACTGAAAATTGCTCCTATATTCTATGTGTCCAAGGGCTTTAACCACCATTTGATCTCCTCCCTAGCATTCTCTGGCAATGGGATAATCTCTGAATATGTCTGTCTCCTTCTCTAGTAAGAGGACTTGAGGCATTGGTAAGCCCTGTAATGAGCTAGCTCTGACAAGAAGCTTAGATGGAAAATGGCAGAAAGCCTTCTATACTTGCAGTGTATCGCAGTGACCTTCTAGGTTTGGCAAGGGTCCTCCGTACTTTCTGTTAAGTTCTGGAAATCTTCTTGTTGAACTGCCTCACCATGGCCTTTAGAGAATCCATTACAAAGATCAAGAATTGATATGTCTAGAACAGGGTTGTCAAGGACTTTTCCATGTTGACGATAAGTCCTAGATTAAGTAGGAGGATCTTGTGGTATACAGATGATCACGCAGGGCAGCTTTTGATTGGTCTGTGAAGAGTATATCATCCAGTTAGATGATCAGGCAAATCCTCTGCATTTTGAGAATTTCTATAATCGGTTTGAGCACCTTCATGCCCCACCAAGTCACTGACTAGAGGGAAAAGGATATAGTTTTGAGCCCTAAAGCCTGATAATTCTGGATGAACTTAAGAAACCTGTGATGGGGCCTCTATATAGCGATTGTTATGTAGGCATCCTTGAGGTCCAGCTGTACAAACCATCCCCTGGATGAAGGCAATAGATCAGCCACTTCTTGATATCTCAAAAGTTTATTACCAGATGGAATCCCTTTGTAACCTGCCCCCCACTAGAGTGTAAGTTGAAGAGGTCAGACATACAAGGATATAAACTGGTGGTGGACATGCCCTTCTGTGTCTTGTGTGACCAGACCTCCTGAGGGAAAGAAGACCCCAAATCGGGACTGTTCCTGCCAGTGTCCTGAGTATGCAGCCGGCTGAGTGCCACCTTCCTCTGCAGACCCTGGGTAAAACTCTAGTGGCAAACACTTATGATGGAGGGCTGGGCGTTATTTAAGGTGCTAAGCTACAAACTTGCAAAGCTTTTATAAAAGAATCGCCAGTGAGACCTCCAAGTGCAATAGCGCTTGCCTCTGTAGTGGTTATATCTCCCGGTTTGGGGGCTACTTTGATCAACAGAGACCTGCAATGTTCTATTTAAATGGTGCAGTTTTCATTCCCCAAGAAAATATATACCTGGTGGGCCCATCCTGACAGAATGCCTGGAGTGATGAGGGAACCAGTTTGTTTGGGCTCTTAAGATAACTCTCCACATCTTGGAGTTTGTCCTGGCAGGCGCACCAAGACCAGTCAATCTCTTTCTTCGGGTCCCTAATGTATTTGGCTATAAACCTAGCCATCTTTGCATCAATCTCCAGTTTTCAGTGAGGGCCCAAGGAACTCTTCTCACAATCGATTCCGGGACTTCCTTATCAAGGGATTGACAAACACGGCCAAGCATGTTAGCAGCCACTTTATTGGCTGGGACCCATTAAGTCGGATGGGGATGGAATATATTTTCCAGGTTCATCATATCGGATGAGGAGGCATCACTGTGGGTATCATTGGGCATGTGATTTAGGCCGCCATCTGGGGAGTCTGGGTCATAGTCCATAGAAATGGGGGGGTGAGCCTCCAGGACGGGTGGGGTGGTATCACCTGGCGTCAATGCTCTCTCATCTGACTGAGGGTGCTCTCTGGCTAAGAAACATTTTTTTTACAGTCAAAAGCATCTTCCATAGGGTTGGGATTCCTAGGTTGCTTGGCCTCTCTTTATAGAGGTTACAGGGCTGCCTGGGAGGTTGTGCAAGTCTCGAGGGTGCTAGTCCATCAAAGGAATCTGTGCAGCTAGAAGCCAGCTGCATGAGTGTCGTCTCCAGAGGTTCCAGAGCAGAATTCGCTGCCTCTTTGGACCGAGGCATCTACCACCTCAGCCAGGTTGTTATCCCATGGGGATGAACTCTACTACTACTTCTTCTTCTTCTTCCTCCTCCTGAAAGTAGGAGTCTACCTCCTTGGTACATTGTGAGCATTGGTAGGGCTGTGGAAGGATGCCGGACAGGCATAGTAAATGTAAGGCATATGCCTTGGTGCCCCTTCAGGATGGGATATAAAGTATTCCTTGTATGTAACTAGGCCAAGGACGGGGGCGGAGCTAGCCAGCAGCAAGATGGCCGGCAAGCCGTGAGGCTCTGCTCCGGCGGGGGCACAATTTGCTAAATTCTCCTATCAGGACGGAGCTGGCCGAGCGATGAGAGGGTGGGGGTTCACCTGATGCTGACTGCTTCCCCCCGCTGCAGCGGCGGCAGTTACGGTGCGGAGCGAGGGGTCGAGCCAGCCCCTTAAGGTTGCGGCGTGCTCCCAGCGGCCGCGTTGAGCGAGACGGGCCTGTGTATTTTCTCCGGGGTCCTGGATGGCCCCGAGGCAGTGATCATTGGGGCGCTCTGGGGGGGGGGGCCATATCGGCGGTGGTGTTGTGCCGCAGGCCCCCCCCCTTCCTCCTCCACGGTTGAAGGCCTCTCTCGCCGCGTCTGGAGAACGCGGCCCTGCCTTGAGGCCTGGACCCCGTGGCCTGGAGGTGAGATGGTCGATGTGGCCTGGGGGGCACATTTAAAGACGATCGAAAAAGTGGAGGTGGCGGGATCGTGGCCGAGGTCCGGAGATGCGATGGAGGCGAGGGCAAGTCCGGAGCGGGAACTGGTGTAGTGGGCTCTGGCCTAGTGCCGTTGACGCCGGACATTAGCGAGATCCATAGCACCGCTGACGCTGGATAAAGCTGATTAGCAGGAGCCGGGTGGACTTTGTGAAAGTGGATTGGTCTCCCCTCTTGGACCCCCAGGGGGGTCAGCGGTGTGTGTTTGTCAACGACCCACTGGTTGAGCGATGGGGAAGGCGGAGCAGAGACAGGCTAAGCTCTCCTTTGAGGGGGGCCGACGGAAGGGGGGTGCACCCACATCCCAGTCGAAGGGGCCTGCGACGGAGAAAGAGAATTCAGATGGTTCGGTTAAGGCTATGTTTCTGGACCTTAAAACCAGCCTTGCTGGAACAGATGGGAAGCTAGATCACGTGACAGAACAACTTGACCGTATCAAGACTCGGGTGGACGAGCATGATGCCCGCCTTGACCAGCTGGAAGCGCGTACCTCTGGTCTGGAAGACACGCAGCGAGGTGCGAGTGAACAATTGCTGCGCATGGAGAGGGTGCTGGAGGTAATTCGGGCAAAGAACGAAGATTTGGAGGCCTGATCGCGTCGGAACAACCTCAGGTTATTGGGGCTCCCCGAGACCACGGACATGGGCAGAATGGAGGATTTTGTGGAAGAGATGCTATCTGAACTGTTCCCTGGCCAGATGTCCAGTTTGCTGGTAGTGGAGAGGGCGCATAGATCGCAGTTGCCGCGGCCCCCTCCTGGAGCTCCTCCTCGCCCTATCATTATTCGGCTCCTGAACTATCGAGATCATGACGCGATTCTGCGACTGGCCAGGGAGCGCCGCCCGGTGATATATAAAAACACTGAATTGAACTTTTTTACAGACTACACCCCTGGCGTGCATGCGGCGCGCAGGCCGTTTTTGCTGGCGAAGCGCTTGCTGGCCCAAACTGCTGCTAGGTTCTCACTCATATACCCGGCGAAACTAACGGTGCAACATGGTGGGTCTCTACAGTTTTTCACGGACCCGAAACTGGCAGCGAGATATGCCAAGTCTCTTCCTCGGAAGCCTGAGGCGATGCCGGAGGCTGGGAGTGCCGCAGAACGAGAGTCCCTGAGTGATAATGACTGATCGTCACGGATTATTTTTTGTTTTTTCAGCAGAAAAGACGCCACTGCAACTAATTGTGCGATGCATTTCTTTTTGTGCCGCTTGTCCTGAAGACACTCCTTTTGTGCTGGGCCCCCGCCTGCCCTCCCTGCCTGATACTAGCCGGGTTGGGCGGCTAGCCTCCGCCCTCTGGATGAGTCCTCATTACTTGCATATTTGGGTAATTGTGGTTTTTGGGGGAGGGATATGTCTTTGACCCATTTGGGGGGTCTGTGTGGGTGGGGGGGAAGTGGATCTTTGGAGTTGTTGTATTGTGTACTTTTTTGTTTTTCATTTCATGTTTTGTGGCTTTTGGCGATTGGCCGGGACGGAGGAGTGATGGAATTGCGCTGTACGTACGCTGAGGAGAACAGATGACACAAATGAGAGAGTCTCTGATTCGCTGCTTAACATGGAATGTGCGTGGCTTGAATGATAGACGGGAGGTGCGCCTTATGTCGGCATACGTCAAGAGGCAGAATATAGATAAATGCATGCTACAGGAGACACACCTGGTGGAGAGTACCTTACATTATTTGAAGGTGGGATGGATTGGGGAGTGCCACGGGTCCGTGTATTCGAGCTATGCTAGAGGTGTGGCGATTCTGGTATGCAAGGGATTGCAGTGACGCACTCGCAGGTTGATTGTTGACCCTTTGGGGCGGTATGTTCTGCTTAACGGAGTGCTGATGGATAGGCCGTGCTGCCTCACGTCGGTGTACGGGCCTAATCCGGATGACCCGGAGTTCTTTAGTGAGGTCTGGCAACTGATCGAGTCTTTGGGGGGAGGAACTGTGCTTTGGGGAGGAGATTTCAATGTGATTCTTGATCCCATTCTGGATAGAGAAAGCTCGGCCCGGACGTAGCATACTTCTGCTGCTCACTTTTTATCTGCGATTATGGACGATGCGTCGCTGGTAGATTTGTGGCGGATGAAACACCCTGCGAGACGGGAAGGCACTTGTGTTAACTATGTGCACAATAGCTGGTCGCGTCTTGACAGTTGGATGGGCTCTTGAGATGTGGCTTTATGGACCCGCACGGTCGATCACATGGCGCGCACGTTGTCTGACCACGCCCCGGTGCGCGTAGAGCTGGAGATACCTGGCGGACCTGCTCAGGCCTATATGTGGAGGTTGCCGCCTGGGGCACTCAGAGACGAGTTGTTCCGTGAGGAACTGAGTCGCAATATCAATCTTTACTTTGAACAAAATGTGGGCACGGTGGAGTTGGCTGGTATGCTGTGGGAAGCCTTTAAGGTGGTAGTTCGCGGGATATGCATTTCAAAGCAGCACGGCGTGCTGCGCGCGTTATGTCGGGAGCTGGCTGAGTTAGAGGGCCGGATTGCGGATCTGGAGGCTCGACTGGTGTTGGACTGGTCTGGAGCCACATTGGCGGCTCTGAGGGCTGCGGTCTCCACGTATGAAGAGGCTTCCTTGAGAGAAGTACATTTCTTGGGGAAATTTGCACGGGCCAGGCGATATAGAGAGGGTGATAGACCCGGACGCACTTTGGCGAATCTATTCCGTAGGCCATGGGCTAGTGGCTATGTGACTGAAATGGATGATTCGAGTGGGGAGCGAGTGGCGGGTACGTCTGAGGTTCTGAGGGTCTTTACTACCTTCTTCCAGGATCTTTATTCGGCTCCCTCCGTGGTGCCTATGGAGGTGATTCGGGGATATGTCCCTAATATTAGCCTCCTCTGGTTTGTCAGGGTACACAGAGAGTACTTTGATGCTCCTTTTACTATAGAAGAGGTGAAGGCTGCTATTCGGAGCCTCCCTGGAGATAAGGCCCCTGGGCTGGATGGATTGACTTCAGCATTTTATAAAGAGTTTGCAGACATTTTGGCGACTTATTTGCTGGAGGTTTATGATGAGGCATTGCGGAATGGAGTACTCCTGGCGTCTTTGCGCGATGCGCTTATTGTCGTGATTCTCAAGCCTGGGAAGGCTGCAGCTAGCTGCGATTCGTACCGGCCCCTGTTGATGATTAACATTGAAAATAAGATATTAGACAAAATGATCGCGGCGCGACTGCGACCTCTTATGATGAAACTGGTGCTGCTGGATCAGTCGGGGTTCATACCGGGGAGGTCCATGGCACAAAATGTATGTACATTCTTTGCTATCGCTGGCTCAGTTCCCGTCGATGATGGGGCTGTGGCGGTGTTTTTGGACGCCACTAAGGCGTTCAACTCATTGCTGTGGCAATACCTGTTTGCGCTCTTGGAGAGAGTGGGGATGAGTAGTCGTTTTGTGAACTGGATACGTTTGCTATATTCACAGCCAGTGGCTCGCTTGAGAGTGAACGGCTGCATGTCGGAGCCTTTCCAGGTGGCGCGTGGAACTAGGCAGGGCTGCCCCTTGTCACCATTGCTTTTTGCGATTGTGATGGAGCCGCTGGCAGCCTTTGAGACAGCACCACAGTGAGCGGGGGCTGCCTTTCCGCCAGAGAGCGATTCTGATATCCATGTACGCTGATGATGTGGCGCTGTATGTACGACATCCCGTGTAACATTGATGTGCTGCCTCTGACGTCTGGAACGGTGGAGTGTCGGTCCTGCTACCCTATTGTGTGGGCGGGCAGTCCTGTTAAATATTTGGGCATCTGGTTGAGTTGTGATGTGGCCACGCTCTGGCTTGCTAACTATGGTAGGGCCATGACCTGGCTGGACGATAGTCCCGGCATGGCGCTCCTTGCCATTGTCCTTGACTGGACGGATTGCGGTGGCTAAGATGCTTGTGCTGCCCAAGTTTTTATATTTGTTTCTCAACCTTCCGCTAGTGCTTACAGCTAGTTTTCTGCAGCGCATTCGTTCCGCACTGATCCGATTGGTATGGGCAGGCGGTCAGCCTCGCATAGCCTGGAAAACACTGGTGCTGCCATTTGAGCTGGGTGGTCTTGCGGCCCCTGATCTGGAGCTCTATTATATCTGCGCGCAGGCTCTGTTTGCCTATTACTGGATCAACCCGGTACGCTATCTGCCACACCTGGCTCCCGAGAGCGATGCGGTGTGGCCAGATGGGCTCGAGCGGGTGTTAGGCAATCTGGACAGGGCTCGCCGCCAGGGTATTGATACGGTGGCCTCCACGGTCCGGGCTTAGTCGGGTCTGCTGAAGCGTTCAGGGATAGATGTGCCGTTTGCACCGCCTATGCAAGTGGTGACGGCCAGAGATGAGGTGATGTTTCAGGACTCGCGGCTGTGGAGCTTCCTACGGGACTTTGATCTGCTAACCCTCGGTGATTGGTTTGTTGATGACAGATTGATGTCCCCGGGGGAGATCCTGGGGGATAAACCGGTCACTGCTCTCCACCGGTTCTACGTGTTGAGGATATGCGCTATGCTGCGCGTTCGTTACTCCTGCTTGCCTGCGACCCCAACTTCTTGCAGCATGTTGGAAGTGTTGTGGAGTGTGCGGACGCCTGAGAGGCTGATCACTAAGCTGTATGGCAGTACGCAGGGGCAGGGAGAGGAGATGGG
Organism: Pleurodeles waltl; assembly: GCF_031143425.1. Taxonomy (NCBI): domain Eukaryota; kingdom Metazoa; phylum Chordata; class Amphibia; order Caudata; family Salamandridae; genus Pleurodeles; species Pleurodeles waltl. The sequence continues at coordinate 1,005,465,986 of NC_090442.1, read as the reverse complement.
CCTGTCTGTAAAGATGAAATGGGCGGAAGATGTGGGTGAGGACATCGCAGAAGATGTTTGGAGGATGTGCTGTACGCATATGAAGGAGCTGTCACCGAACTATAGATTGCGCCTTATACATTTTAAGTTTTTACACCGTCTGTACTACACCCCCAGAAGTTTATGTGCTATGGGGCTGTGGATGGACGATACCTGTGTAAAATGGCGGGGGCCCCTGCTGCTGATTTTATGCACTTAGCGTGGACCTGTCCGGCAGTATGTGCCTATTGGGGAAGGGTCTTTTGTATACTCTCTGAGATGATTGGGGTGGAGATTCCTCCGTCTCCCTTGATGGCGCTGCTGGGAGGGGGGGGAGGAAATGAGGTGCAGACTACAGTGCGGCGCCTGGTTGGCATGTTGTTATTGCTAGATAAGCGCAGGGTGGCAATCTGCTGGGGGCGGGCCCGGTCTCCCCAGATATCGGATTGGCTGCGAGATGCCGCTTTTTGCCAGGAACAATTAACAAATTACTGGGAGTTGACTCCAGTTGGCTCCAGGCCACGAGACATTTGGGCACCGCTTCGATCCTATCTTGAATCAGCGTCTGTTTAAACAATCTGCTGCGGATGGGTATGTTGAGGTGATGAGTGCTGTTCACTCTACAATGGGATAAGGTTGTACAGAATGGTTGCTGAGAACTGTGCTTGCTCCTCCCGGCCTTCTCTCTCCCCTTTTTTTTTTGCCACATCTGTTTGGTCCTGCCCTTGGACTTGACGACCCACTGGGTCCTCCCAGCAGGGTCATACTTATACATGGACATTCGTCAATGTTTTTTTTTGGTCTTCCCCTGCCCGATTCACAAGAGCTACTGAGACGTGGGGAACTTGGAGAGTCGAAGATAGATTAAAGTAACTGACTGATCTATTTCTGTAAGGACCAAGGTGGCATTTTACGTTATGTTATATGTTGTTGACATAAAATTATAAATAAATAAATTACAAAAAAAAAAACTAGGCCAAGGACCAATGGGCTGTAGTGGTGGTAATGCCCTGATAATTTCTCTGGCTGCTTCTGGGCACTCCCCTGATGTGCATTAAATCTTACAAACGCCACTCCGGGGCATCCCACTCCAGGCATGTAGTGAATCTTACAGACACCACTCTGGGCATCCACTCCTGTCTCTCGGGTCCAGCCAATGAAGATTATTTCCACTTTTAATTTTTTTTCTGCCCCTTGGGAGTCAAAGGCACAGCAGCATGGCTGAAATGTCCCTGCTGTGCGGGTCGCATAACTGCTGATGGCTCAGGTGGAAGTTGCTGGACCAAAATAAAAAAGGAAGTTATGTCCAATCCTTGCCTCTGGCCCTGATCTAGAATGTAATTATGGGTAGCCCCTGCTGCTGTCAGTAGTGCAGATAAGCTTTGTTAAAAATATAACTACATTAATCATAAGTGTAAATTGTTTTCAGCATTTTCTTTCATTGCTGTTTGGTGCCTAATGAAAGCTTTAAGAATTTAACTTCTTAACCTTTAGGCGGACTATGTGATTTTCTTTGTGGATTACAACCTGAAATTGTGGTTCAAATGTACCTATTTACTGTTATGTCTAAGCTTGCGAATTTATTAACTTCTTTAGATCTTGCTATGCAACGACCAGATTTGCATTGTTATTTTTGTTGATAGGTGTTGGAGGACTCAAAAGAAAAAAGAACAGTTATCCACCAGGCAGTCAAAAACTTGTTTCCTGGACTAGAGACAAAGACAGAAGACAGAGATGGGAAAAAATTCATTGTTGCATACCATGCAGCAGGGAAAAAAGCATTGGCGAGTAAGTCATTGTGAATGTGAAACTTAGCCTTTGTGCTGCTGTATTAATGTACTATTAGGAATGCCGTATTCATTACTTTTTAATGGCTGTGCTGTGATGGGAAACAAATGCATGCCATCTGATAGCTGCTTCAATCCGTCAACTCATATTTTTGCTATCCCAAAAGGTAGAAAATGCTTCACCACCATTGATGACCTGTATTTTTTCGTTTAACTGGACATTAAGTACTATTTTATTTTTTTGATACTTGAAGTGTGAGGGGCATTGTCACTCCTTCACATTCTCTTATTGTTGTTTCCTCTTGATTGCACACACCGAGAGCATACTGCTTCTTCATCCTTATCCGTCTTTAAACTGTAACCTTGTTTTACCAAATCATTTTCCAGTGGGATTTTTCCAGGTCTGGGAGTACAACAAGTAGGCTATGCATTAAATAAACCAGCCACTTGTTCACTCCCTATTACAAAAAACTGTTAAGAAGGGTTTTGATTCCGTGAACGACCCATTTAGTTCAATAGTTCAGTAAGCCAATATAAGCAGTCATTCCTCAAACCGCAATCTTTATGCTTTTATTCATGTTGACCAAGGAATTGTAACTCTTCCATGATCCACACTTGAAAAGATGTGTGTTGACCTAGCGTGAATTCTTAATTTTTTTGGATATTGGTGTCTGCAAGTAGGGGATGGCTTGGTATTTCATATTCGTATTTCCACCCACGCTTATTTACAGTGGTGAATAGGTAAGGCGATATGTACCACAATTGGAATTCTGTGTCACTCATACGAAGTGTTCTTCGGATTACTCTTCTCTGTGCACAGTTTCTTTACTCGTTTTTAGTTCTTTTTTCTCGACTCTTGAACCATTCAGAGTTAGGGACACATCTAGTGTCTTTGGTAATCTGAAAAATCAAACCCTCCATTGTGTTTTACTGTTATAGTTCTTGCTTGTGATATGTTTTTCGTAGTGCTTCAAATGAAAACAAATACCTTGCTGTGCAATTCTTCAACATCATCTTCTGGGATCATTGTCGCTGTCTACAGGGTAGATAAAATATTTGACGAAGAACTTTTATCTTAAAGATAGTCATCCTCCCAAACCACAAAATTTCATGTGTCTTCCTGCATTTCATCTCATGACAAACAGTAACAAGTTTTATTAGTCACAGTAGTCTTTTTTTTTTATGACTGTGCTTTACTGGAGTATGACAGGTATATTATACATGGGTTAATACATTACTTTATTTGCTCAGTAGTAGGTAGCAGGTACATCAGAACCTCTAAATACTTAATTTGACTTCCCTTATATCCCTCTTTCTATTTGCTTAGCTCAGAGAATGTAGTAAAATTTTGGAATAGTCGCACTTAAATGTTTATTATATTATTGGTGTTTGTTTAGCAATTGCTATGATCTTCCACCCTTTTTGACTATGAGCAAAGTACATATATGTGCATGGCTCTAGGCTGACTGGAATCTGCATCATAGAGTATTGTGGTGGCAGTTGTGTTACAAACCTTGAGCATTGGGGTGTAGCTATTGATAATACAGTATGGGGGTTATTCTAACTTTGGAGGAGGTGTTAATCCGTCCCAAAAGTGACGGAAAAGTGACGGATTTACCACCAGCCGTATTACGAGTCCATTATATCCTATGGAACTCGTAATACGGCTGGTGGTATATCCGTCACTTTACCGTCACTTTTGGGACGGATTAACACTCCTCCAAAGTTAGAATAACCCCCTATGTGTAGTACTAACAAGGTCCAGGAGTGTGATGGGCCCATTTCACCCTATTTAGTGGCTCATTTTCAGTACCAAACCAGGGGTTAGGTCCCAGTTTTCTTGCTTGCGTTAGGGCTCACAGTGCCCTTGCTAGGTCTCTGTTTGGGTTTTGAATGGTTAGTTGTCATAGATTGTGGGCCTAGAATGGTTTATTGTATTTGATCTGTGGTGAGTTACCAGTTGTTTGATTGACTCTTCTACCTGAGTTAGCTCAGTATTTCAATTTTTCCAGTGCATGTTGCATCTCTAGGTTAACCATAGCTTGATTAACACTAGAGAGTAGAAGGGCGTTCACGACTGGATTAACAGACAAACAAGGCCCGATTATTATTTTTTTTTATTTATTTATTTTTTCATTCTGAGGAAGATAAGAGAAAGATGCAAAAAATCTGTAATGATGGACATAGTAGTGAAAGGCACCTGAAGAGAAGTTAACTGAGGCTAGCTGAGCTGTGTCAGTAGTGAAGAGTAGTCGAAGGGTAGAGCCATGCCTTTATTTTTGAGTCCTTTTCCCTGCCAGCTGCTCCTTTAAGTTTGAGCAAATAAAATAGATTTTTTTTTTTTTTTTTTTTTTTTAAACAATGAACAGAAGAGATTGTGATTGTGTATGCTTAATGTTAACAACAATCTCACACGTGCAGCAGCTTGCTCCTTCGGCATACTGATCTAACTTCATGGTTGTTGCCACACACCCTTTGTACTCTTTTGTCCCGAGAAAATCTCAGGTAGATTTTGTGCGTGCTGCAAAACTTTATGGTATACTGTTTAGGCAGTTTTTAAATATGTCCTTTAAAAAAAAAAAGAAAATCAAGGACAGTTTCATGACCTAACTCTGACCTTTTTTTAAATTTATTTTTATTTTTTTGAATTCAGTTTTCTACAGTTTGAGCTTTTGTTTGCAGGTGTGGATCTTTGTGGGAGAGTTCAGAATGTTGGTTTTTAAAGGCGCACTCATTTAACTCTTTATTCTTTTATTTTTTTGTTTTGTTTTTTATTTATTGCTGGTTGTTACTTGATGCAAATCTGTGCCCCTTGCATAAATGTCAGCAAAATGCCTCTTTCTCAAGGTACTTGTCAGAGTGTGCATGCATTGTGTCTGCCATTGCAATGATGTGCATGTCTTAATGCTGTCGGGTTCAGTATCTCAGAAGTTTGTTGACCCTTCTTCTATATCCTTGGCCCTTCTGCATATATTTACCCTTTGCCGGATCCTGGGTTAATGTAGAAATGGTCTTGATGTCTTAAATACCGGCTATATATGACACAGTGCAGTTCCTTGTCCATGTTGATCCAACATTTACGGCAATTTCTCTACAGAATAGTGGGTACAAACAGAGCACAGTCCACTCTTCTAAGTGATCAGGGGGTCCCTGTATTAGTTCTGGGCAGTGACATGCAGAACACCGGCTCGCATGCAGCACCCGTCCGTCATCTTTTTAAAAATAGAATAAGTGGAGAAACGACTGAGTGGCATGTCCTGGAAAGTACCTGAGCTTGCCCCCCTGCTTTGCAAGCTGCTGGGATGTTTATGCTTCATAGAAGGAAAGTATGGTGGGGAAGTTTAAGGTGATGATCCAAAGCCTAGTGTAATGATGGGTATTGTACATAATGACTTTCGACCACACACCTAAAAAGTACTCAAAAGATAAGAAAATGCAACCATATTTTCTAAGTAATCCTTATCTATGGGAATCAAACACAGTTTTTCTAGTATTTTAGTTTTAACCCAAGGCAGCATTCATGTAACATGCTGCTGATTTTAGAAGCCTGATTGGGGAAAACATTGCCGTCATCTTGGGTAATCCTGCAGAGTTTTCAAACATGACCAATAAAAGTAGTGACATCGTTTTTTTCCAAATGTCACTCTCGTTGGCGCGAGTGGCATTCCGCATTAGATAATATTCCTATAAAAAAAGCATCGTTTTGGACTCTGAAGAGTTCGAATGGGGTTCAGATGCAGGAGCGATCTCTGCCGAAGATGCTTTCCTGGAGGAGACTGGCTTCAGCTGTAGTGGCATGCAGAGTATTTGCACCGTTTTATGTATCCGTGTTAATCCTCATTTTGCTACACGGCATGTTTTTGGAGAACATTTACAAATATATTTCCAATCATTGGAAAGGTCAGTGTTGCAAAACAAATTTCTGACTAAGTCCGGGAAAATACATAAATTATGAAAATTTCCCCAGTTACTTACATCTGCAGGGTCAGAGTTCAGCAGTGTTTTGTTTTTCGTGCGTGAATCTGTTAAGTAGTAGTTGCATAAAAACTTAAAACTATTTTACTTTTACATCTGGCTCCTTATGCTTATCTGTCAAGTGTAATCAGGACGTTTCATACAAAGGTTTGAATTCTATTACCTCGGGGACTTGCCAAGTTCTAGCTTGTCCTAGTCATTGTTTCTGTTTTCCCTTTCAGCCTTGGAAACCTTTTCCAATAATATTTAGTTTTATTATTTTGGACATCTAGTCTTTCTTGCAGATAATCTTTTGTTTCAGCTTGTCTACCTGATTGAGAATCACTTTACTGCAGCTGACCTTCACTGTTCTTGGCTCTGCTATTTTGTATCTCTGCTATTTTCAATCAGTCTCTTCTGAGTGGAACTTCATGAATAGCCACTGTTAAAATATTTGCATCAAGACGGAGCTTCACTCTAAAGTGGTGGGCATTGTTATTAGTTGGGATAGTTGCAATGCCAAGCATGGCAACAAGGTCAGATGAGGCTAGCAGCACCGGTGCAGCCTCGCTACAGAGAGAATTCAAAGTCCAGCCCTCATTCTAAGCTCTCTGATATCAGGCATGATTAACTGCAAGTAGTGATCTGTTCATGCCTGTAGGGTTTCTCAGCAGTAAACTACAAATGCATGTGGAGTTAATTTTGCTGGTGATTCTGTGTTCTGCTCTTGCAAATATCCCTGTTTCCATCGGATAATAGTGCTCCCTTTAGCCACAGTAAGGCCCGACTGTCCTTGTTAGTCATCCCTATCAAAGTTGTTCAGTACCAGGTCGCTTGGTCCTTGTCCACATATTTGACTCTGCCAATTCCAAATTTGGATTGTACAAACAGATGTTGTGTTCAGTCTCGAAATATTCTCCTTCTAGGATATTAATTACTGATTTCTATATTTTTAAGATCGTTGCAGTGGATATTTTGGACTTTCAGATAGGCTAAAGTTCTCTACCCTTCAGCCTGTTCCGGTACCTCAGAGATGATGTAATGTCCATCCTGTTCTTCTTCTTCTTTTTTTTTTTTTTTTATTATTTTTTTTATCCTGTGTAAAATTTTCATTTGAGGGGCAGATGCTGCAGACTTTCAATTGTGTCCTCTTCTTGCAAGATTGAGAGTCCAAAATGGTGCTCCCCTTTAGGGATAGAAAATGATGAAGCCTTGTTAGCTGCCTATACCTGATCTTTTGACTTTTAAATTCCATATGGCAACTATAAAGACTGTGCAAGTGATGCCTACTCTTAATCTACTAAAGGAAACCGAAATTTATCCAGGGAGAGGCAGATTCTTTAACTTTAGGTGGAGGACCTTCCTCCATTTATAATGGACCATTTAATAGACACAGCATCAAACTTAAAATACCTAAAACAGAGTCTGAGGATAGTAATATGTCTGCCCCCCCTACCAGAAGATTTTGATTTTTGAAATTCTTTGGAGTAGTTTAGGGGTAAGACATCACATCATAATTACAAGACATTGCATTACCAAGGACCTCCTTGGCATTGGTCAAGCTCACAATGAAGAAGCTTTTTCCAGATAAGCATCATCTCTGTTGGCTGAAAAGAGACTTGCCTGGCCACCTCCTCCTTAAAAAAGTCTCTCTAAACTATCTCTAACGTTTAGCACCGATTTTCTCTAGCTAACTACGTCATGCCAGGCAGGAATCAGGGGTGTGTCTTGGGCCCAGGCACATTTTTGACTTACCTGCTAAAACTGTCTTGGCTTTAATGAAGTGCTCAAAGCTAGGATATGGATTGACTGGTCAATGGGTATCACTTCTTCAGCTCTGGTGAAATGCCTTTCTTGCCTTAAGGTTTTGTGAAAGAGCTAGGAGTTATTTCCCCTTTGACTTCCAAACATCCATGTTCCTTTACTCTATCTTTTTAAGCTATCTAAATCAAACAAACTTTGAAACTTTAACTCTCCTGAAGGCACAACTCAAATCACTATACTAGGGCAAGATTGTGACTCCTTGACAGATATTGCCAGTAACCCTATTGCGTGCATGGCGATGTTGGTATTCTTGCAGCCAGCATAGGTCCCACAGTGAGTTACACACTCCCTTCTGACACCTGTTTGAGACCACAGGTATTCAATCCAAATCCTGGAAGGGCCAGCATGTCATCCAGCTGTGGTCGATAAACTCAGTACCATTTAGTTGTCTTATAGTAACAACTAGTATTTACAGTGCTTAAAAAATGTAAGTATTGTATTCGCTACTATATAAAACATTGGCATTGTTAAGTTGTTATTATCCTTCACAGTTAGAATACTGGCTTCAGTTTTCTGAGTGTTTTCTTTTCCACAAACGTTCAGTAGGAAATTTGCCTGCTCTTGTACATGAAGACAATAGTATTCATCACTTGGAAACCCTTATGCCAAGATTTGAAATGTCTTCTTTTCCATCTCTAAGCTAAACTATTTCTTGTGATCACACACGTTTTGGATTAGGTGAATCATGCTTTAATCATGATGCCTATTCAGGGACGGTGGGAGATGTGTGTGACTAGATTGCATGTGCCTTGATTTGATACTATTTATACTGAATATTTTACAGATGCCTAGTCAGTTGCCTTAAAAACCTTTTAGAATCATCTGACTTTCCTGTAAAGTACAGAACTCAGGGTTTACCCTACATGTGATGAACTGCAATCCTTGTTCATATATTTAGTGGAACAGGTCATGTAGTATATGTTGGTAAAGAAAGTTTGGCTGCGTTGTGTGGCACCCAGCGTGAGCAGCATTTAAAATGAAATGGTTCTCAAATTGAAACGGTCTACTTCAAAACATTGGTAATTATCTTCAAGCACAGGCAAAACAGCATATACTAGCCTCCAGCTTTTTGGCCTGTAAAGTCATACAAACAAGTTCCCATGTGCAGCTGTGGCAGATGTTAATGCTAAATCAAACATGTTTGTAATGGTAGCTTGACTCTCCTACCCAGACTCTGAACAGAAAGACATCCCAGTCTTTTGCCAAGGAATGAACTTCATTGTATCCAGTTGCCCATAGTGCTCTAAATTGCTCAGCATATGCACAGAGATATATTCACATTACTTAAGTAAAAGAATCTGGATGATAATTTGGCAGTGCTGCAGGATCTATTGTGGGTTTCTTGTTGTATACTGTGATAGATGTTTGTGAAGTTTGGACCCAAGAAACAGCAAGTACAATACTTCAGTAGCTGGCAAGAAATGTTTAAGTAAAACGACACCATGGTTGACATTTTGTGTTACATAATTAATGTAATTTTAAGTAGTTTAGAAGAAAAGTGCTGTGAGATTAGAGTCTGCCAAAAAGATAAGGTGAGATCTTTGACTACCCTTATGGAAGCTTATGCCTCATTAAGGAATGTGTTGACGTTCAGGTTTCACCAAACTGGTTTCATCCGTCCGTGCATGCTAACAGGTAATAAATCCCAATTCCAGACACCGTTAGCAAGCTTCATTTCTGCAGTAATGCTGAAAAACGGAATTGGTTCCTTCTGCCCAGAGACTTCAACCACTGGAGCTCACAGTTCAGGTGCCCCCCTCTGTAATTACGAATGTGCAACATTCTGCTGCTTGCTACACCTCAATGTGCTCCAAATCAATTTCCTAAAGTAAATAGTGATATAAGTATTGACAATTATGTATATTTTACAGCAAGGTTATTGCGTTTCTCATGCTTTTTGGATTTAGTTGACACCTTTTCTCTTTGGCACCTTTCTTTCATGAGGTGGATTGACTAGTGGCGTACCAGATGCCTTCAAAAGTGGCTAAATTTGCAGTGCACCTTCTCCCATGAAGATAGCCTTGTATGAGATGCTTTGGCCAGGCTGTCGGGTTCAGTTTGCTGCCATTGTAGAAAATGGGGTCTGGTATCAGTCATGGCTCACTTCATACAATTTCCACCACTTGTTTTACTGTAAGTAACCAAAGAGTACATTACTTTGCCCTTCTAGGTGCTGTACTCTGAGGTTAGCCCATTGGGTGGCAGCATGAATAAGGTCAGCATGTCTGTTAGCTAACAAAATAATTTCATATTCTTTACTTAAACCTGTAGAAGTGACCAGTTATACTCAGTTCACCTAGTAGCTCCTGCATTTCATCACATTCTCAGATGACATGATATTGATTTGATCCTGCTAGTCAGGTACTGCTGTAATTGGCAATTATCTGTATCCTGATGCTTTAGTACTTTCTCTCTTTCTGTGTATTACTGGGTCAGAAATATTCAGGAAACTTTGAGATCTGCACCTCCATAGAGGATCTACTGCTACATCTTTGTCAGCAAACGCTTGGTGCACTGTCATTGCATTGATTTACTTTCACTAACCTTTTGCTGCAAAGTGCTATTCACCCGAGTATGCCCTGCTTGCTGCTGCCCACCATGTAATATCTTAGTAGGATTTAAGGCTACAGTTTACACATTGCAAGCGCCAATATAAGCATCCATTTGCATGCTCACCTCTAGAACACTTTGATGTATTTAAATATTAAACCATGCTCTTTTATGCCCCCTTTGCTGTGCATTTGGATAGATGTCAGAGCTGTATCAGGTAAGATATGCTAGCATTTCATTAAGAAGCAATGAAATGCCAAACTCCGAGAACCATTAAATAATGGTTATAATACTATAATTGTATGGATCACTCATGATTACATTGCTTGATTAATTCATTTGGCCAACAAATACCTTGAAGCTTTTCAGACATTTGTTATATTACTTGAATTCAATGATTCTATATATTGTTATATTTAAAATATTCCTATCTAGATGCAAAAATCCCTTTACCATGAATATGTTTAAACTTGCTTTATAGTTTCATTGTGTTAAATTTGTTTGTTCCATGTGCCTTAGAAAGTTGGCACCCAAAAATTAAAAATGTTTGGCCTCTTCTCTGTTTGCGCTTTTTTGCTCAACCGGAGCATGCTGGAATGGTGTGTGATCCCAGCAGGGGCAATGCCATTAGTTAGTTCACATGTGTGCAGTGAAGATCTGGCTTTATTTGTGTCTAGTAGAAACACTACAAAGCAGCAGATTTCCAGACTTTCCACGAGTAAACCGTTTTCAATGTTTTTAATGTTTTTTTACTCGCCTTTACCTAGTTTTCCTATCTTGGTTTAAATAATGTTGTAATCAAGACCACACAGTAATAAGTTAGACCTGGTCATTTCATTGCATAATATTTAGTTCCAAACAACATACATTTTTGGCTTTTTTTTTTGTTGTTAAAGATCCACGAAAGCATTCCTGGCCAAAATCAAGGGGAAGCTATTGTCATTTTGTACTTTACAAGGAAAATAAGGACACGATGGATGCCATCAATTTACTGTCAAAATTCCTAAGGTTAGTATTTGTGATGTGTGAGGAAATAAAGATGCAACAGATGCGATCAAGGATTGAAAATTTCCAAGGTTGATTTTTGTGCTCAACCAGGATAATGATAGCCCAATGGATGCTATAATTTACTGTTGAATTTCTTAAACTTAGGGTTTGTACTGGAAAAACTAACATATCATGAATGCCATCAGACTCCCAAGGGTTGGCATTTGTGCTTTAAGTAACCCAGCATTACATTAATTTAAGTGCTTGAGCTTAATATTTATGCTGTAGAAATAAGAATCCAGTGGATCCTATCAAGTTACTATTGCAATTCTGTGTATTAATATCGGTGAGAGGCCAGCAAAGATTTCATGCTGTCAAATTCCCAAAATTGGTATTTGTGATGTCGAAACACAATAAGTGCTCAATTTATGTTATCAATTTACTGTTGACATTTGGATGATATCCCTTATGACATAATGGTAGAAAGTATGCTTCTGCTTTTGGTTTTATTTGCTTACTTAATGAGTTTTTATACCTTCTACAAGGTCCAGGGGGGATTGGAACGCTTTAGATAGTGACATAAAAACAAAAAAAATCCTTAATATTTCAAATATACTTGGGAGAAAAACATTATTAAGCACAGTAAACAACGTTTTCATGATAAATCTAGCAAGATAGTTAAGAGAATAGGGGAGAAAATAAACTAGAATTCACCTTCGAAAAGTCAAATGGCGAGAAAGTGGAAATTAAAGTATGGGTGACTAGTAGTAGGAAAGGTTTATGTGATATAGAAAGATACAAACCAGAAAATAAACGTAAAGATGTACAGTCAAAAGGAACATGAAGGGCCAGTTGTACAGCATTTACACATACCAGTCTCTGAGTATTGGCAAGAGCCAATGAGATAGTACTAATGAGGCACTGAAAGATTAGGTAGGAGAGTCGGTATTGAATTAAACTCTTTAGGGTTGTTGATTGAAAAGCAGTTGAGCAAAGGCTGTGTAGAGAAGGTAGACCAGGATTAGCCTTAATCTCTCCTTGAAGGCACATAATGAGGAATTGACCGGGATAGGAGGTTGTCGGAGAGGGAAATGACGAATGTCGGGGTGCATTCTAATTAGGATTGAGTTATTGAACATTGTGCTAAATACAGTGGCCTCGAGGAGAAGAGGCTCCGACTAGTGAAGGAAGCAGAGCCCTACTGAAATTTTCAGTTTCCTTAAACATGAGAAAAGCCAGTGTAAAAGGTTGTGTGCTCCCCTTTTAAAAAGAGCACCCTTGATGGTTGGGCATCATGTTTTGTGATAGACAGGATTTGTAAGTGCATATTAGGTCATAGTTGGATGCAGGTGATATTTTTTAACCCCTTTTTTGCATTTCAGCTAGTTATGTTGTAGAACATCACTTCTGTCATTTGTGCAAGTTTACTTAGTGAATGTAATCCATGGAACAGCAGAGTTTAAGCAATTAAATATTCAGAAGGATAACATATCATGTAATACACATGCATGCTTAAACTCTGCCAGTTGTGTTAACAGCTGTCCATGGCAGTGCAGGGCATTTTCTGTATTTGTTTTGTCTTGCTCTCTAGGTAGGTCTTTGCTATGGGTATATATCATAAAGACATGTCCAGATATAAGAATATGTTTGCAGTATATGTAGCTGTAGCTCAGGTCCTGTGCACATTCCTCCCAACTACTGTTCTGGATTATTCCAAGCTGTTTTTCATCAAATAAGGAGTTTTGGTTTCAATGTACCAGTAGTACTGCTCTTGAAAACTACAGTGCACCAGGACACAGACTTCACCTCAGATTGCTTTTTTCATATCCTTGTACTTGGATATTGTAAGGAAATGCCTCCTTGGCATGGTTGCCCCCTGACTTTTTGCCTTTGCTGATGCTATGTTTACAATTGAAAGTGTGCTGAGGCCTGCTAACCAGGCCCCAGCACCAGTGTTCTTTCCCTAACCTGTACTTTTGTATCCACAATTGGCAGACCCTGGCATCCAGATAAGTCCCTTGTAACTGGTACCTCTAGTACCAAGGGCCCTGATGCCAAGGAAGGTCTCTAAGGGCTGCAGCATGTCTTATGCCACCCTGGAGACCTCTCACTCAGCACAGACACACTGCTTACCAGCTTGTGTGTGCTAGTGAGGACAAAACGAGTAAGTCGACATGGCACTCCCCTCAGGGTGCCATGCCAGCCTCTCACTGCCTATGCAGTATAGGTAAGACACCCCTCTAGCAGGCCTTACAGCCCTAAGGCAGGGTGCACTATACCATAGGTGAGGGTACCAGTGCATGAGCATGGTACCCCTACAGTGTCTAAACAAAACCTTAGACATTGTAAGTGCAGGGTAGCCATAAGAGTATATGGTCTGGGAGTCTGTCAAACACGAACTCCACAGCACCATAATGGCTACACTGAAAACTGGGAAGTTTGGTATCAAACTTCTCAGCACAATAAATGCACACTGATGCCAGTGTACATTTTATTGTAAAATACACCACAGAGGGCACCTTAGAGGTGCCCCCTGAAACTTAACCGACTATCTGTGTAGGCTGACTAGTTCTAGCAGCCTGCCACAAACCGAGACATGTTGCTGGCCCCATGGGGAGAGTGCCTTTGTCACTCTGAGGCCAGTAACAAAGCCTGCACTGGGTGGAGATGCTAACACCTCTCCCAGGCAGGAATTGTCACACCTGGCGGTGAGCCTCAAAGGCTCACCTCCTTTGTGCCAACCCAGCAGGACACTCCAGCTAGTGGAGTTGCCCGCCCCCTCCGGCCAGGCCCCACTTTTGGCGGCAAGGCCGGAGAAAATAATGAGAATAACAAGGAGGAGTCACTGGCCAGTCAGGACAGCCCCTAAGGTGTCCTGAGCTGAGGTGACTCTAACTTTTAGAAATCCTCCATCTTGCAGATGGAGGATTCCCCCCAATAGGGTTAGGATTGTGACCCCCTCCCCTTGGGAGGAGGCACAAAGAGGGTGTACCCACCCTCAGGGCTAGTAGCCATTGGCTACTAACCCCCCAGACCTAAACACGCCCTTAAATTTAGTATTTAAGGGCTACCCTGAACCCTAGAAAATTAGATTCCTGTAACTACAAGAAGAAGGACTGCCCAGCTGAAAACCCCTGCAGCGGAAGACCAGAAGACGACAACTGCCTTGGCTCCAGAAACTCACCGGCCTGTCTCCTGCCTTCCAAAGATCCTGCTCCAGCGACGCCTTCCAAAGGGACCAGCGACCTCGACATCCTCTGAGGACTGCCCCTGCTTCGAAAAGACAAGAAACTCCCGAGGACAGCGGACCTGCTCCAAGAAAAGCTGCAACTTTGTTTCCAGCAGCTTTAAAGAACCCTGCAAGCTCCCCGCAAGAAGCGTGAGACTTGCAACACTGCACCCGGCGACCCCGACTCGGCTGGTGGAGATCCGACGCCTCAGGAGGGACCCCAGGACTACTCTGATACTGTGAGTACCAAAACCTGTCCCCCCTGAGCCCCCACAGCGCCGCCCGCAGAGGGAATCCCGAGGCTTCCCCTGACCGCGACTCTTTGAACCTAAAGTCCCGACGCCTGGGAGAGACCCTGCACCCGCAGCCCCCAGGACCTGAAGGACCGGACTTTCACTGGAGAAGTGACCCCCAGGAGTCCCTCTCCCTTGCCCAAGTGGAGATTTCCCCGAGGAACCCCCCCCTTGCCTGCCTGCAGCGCTGAAGAGATCCCGAGATCTCTCATAGACTAACATTGCGAACCCGACGCTTGTTTCTACACTGCACCCGGCCGCCCCCGCGCCGCTGAGGGTGAAATTTCTGTGTGGACTTGTGTCCCCCCCGGTGCCCTACAAAACCCCCCTGGTCTGCCCTCCGAAGACGCGGGTACTTACCTGCAAGCAGACCGGAACCGGGGCACCCCCTTCTCTCCATTCTAGCCTATGTGTTTTGGGCACCACTTTGAACTCTGCACCTGACCGGCCCTGAGCTGCTGGTGTGGTGACTTTGGGGTTGCTCTGAACCCCCAACGGTGGGCTACCTTGGACCAAGAACTGAACCCTGTAAGTGTCTTACTTACCTGGTAAAACTAACAAATACTTACCTCCCCTAGGAACTGTGAAAATTGCACTAAGTGTCCACTTTTAAAACAGCTATTTGTCAATAACTTGAAAAGTATACATGCAATTTTGATGATTTGAAGTTCCTAAAGTACTTACCTGCAATACCTTTCGAATGAGCTATTACATGTAGAATTTGAACCTGTGGTTCTTAAAATAAACTAAGAAAAGATATTTTTCTATATAAAAAACCTATTGGCTGGATTTGTCTCTGAGTGTGTGTACCTCATTTATTGTCTATGTGTATGTACAACAAATGCTTAACACTACTCCTTAGATAAGCCTACTGCTCGACCACACTACCACAAAATAGAGCATTAGTATTATCTCTTTTTACCACTATTTTACCTCTAAGGGGAACCCTTGGACTCTGTGCATGCTATTCCTTACTTTGAAATAGCACATACAGAGCCAACTTCCTACAGATATGCTTTGAGTGTTTTGTCTCTGTTGCAACTAAAAATGTGAAAGAGGATGACACTTGAGCACTGAAGACCACAAGTGACGCCAACATGTCAGCACCTAGGACCCAACTAGTTTTGGAAGTGTGTACTGAGAATTCTTCATTTAGGTTTTGCTCCTGTTGCATTAGCAAGTTCTGGTGGTCAGACTTAACAAAGAGTCTGTAAAGTCTATATAATGAGGGACCACAACAAGACTGCCTTCTCTGCGTGTAATGCCTTTCTGTCAAATAAATACAATCTTGCACGACTAGAAGTAAGTTGGGTGTGCTATTAGAAAATGCAGTGCCAGGACTCCAAAGAGCCCCCCTCTGGAGTGGTAGCTGAGGATGTTGAAGGCTTTGAGTCTGATAAGGATATGGGAGGACCATTTTATACAACAGAGAAAGAGAGTGGCATCCTATCTACAAATGTCCTGTAGACTCTGAAATAGCTCAATATTCAGGTACCCCTTTGAAATCAAACCCCAGGACAAAGACTAAACCATACGATGCTGGGGTCAACACCAAGGACTGGTCCCAACACCCTCAGCCTCAAAAGATACCCATCCACATACCAAGGAACTTTCTTGCACAGACGAAGCCTATACTTGACTCCATAGAAAGAAATGTCCCTGAGAGCGGAACCAGCACCAAAAAAGCTCAACAGTCAGCATCACCTCTTGTATTTGCACTGTGCTTCCATACTGAATGACATTTAAAGGTACACTTCCTGGAAGAGTAAGGCTGACCGTGAAGTTAAGATTCTCAAAGCTAAGAGGAATGTCCAGGCCTTGCTCAAATAGACCCCAGATAAGGAGGGGCGGAAGAGATCCAACAAGCAAGATGGCTGCAATCGTGTGAGGCTCTTGCATCCCGAGCACACAATCCGATATAATCCTGACCAAAAAGAGTGTACTGCTTCACGATCTGGTGTCCGTTGGACGCTGATAACGGGGGTGACCCCCCGAGAGACTTCCAGAACAAGACCATGAGAAATGCCAGCGCGTACCCGTTACGTGGCGATGGGGCCTACCTAGTTGGCTGAGGCCCCGAGCACCCCCATGCTGGGACACTACACGCAAGATGCTGACAACTGCGCCTGGAGGAGGATCTCGGGGAGCCGCGCTGATCGTCTGTCCCTGGTGGGGAGCAGTGTGTCGGGTCACCAGGACCGTGTGGTCCGCAAAGATCGGCTGGGTCAGGCACGGGGGCGAACTGAGTGCAGCGCCGTCGAGGCCGACTACCAGAAGGTACGACGCGGCTGAGTGCTGGGGGACAAAATAGCAGACATCCACGGGGGCTGGTTGACGCCGGGGTGCCAACGGAGGGTCTGGTTGCGATGCACATAGCAGACGTCAAAGTGGAAGACTGGGGTGCTGTGGCTGGTGTTCCGGTGACCCTAGACAGCACAGCTGATAGAGGCGTTACGGCAGAAAGCAGCGGCAAAGCTGATCACCGGCGGGTGAACTAGGAGACAAGCCAGATCACTGACCCAAAACTGCGGGAACAACAACCTGAACTCACATTGACCTGCGCTGTGGGTCAAGACAGTCGAACGTCTCTCCACTGTGAACGACCATCCCTGTTGTTGACCCGACTGGTGGAACCCTCATTCCCCACACAAACCACCCCCCAACCCTTATCACCCCCCTCCAGCGGACCGGCTCTGGCAGAAAGGTGGCTGCGATGAGGGGGGGGGTCCTGATTGGGTTCCTGTTTCCCATGCTGCGGCAGAGCCACTGTTGTGTTGCTGTACCTTGAGACAGGCTGCCTTGGGGAAATCAGACACTAAGCAGCCAAAGCTACAGTTTGGAGCCAATAAATCGACCACAGCACCTCCAGAAGCCATGGACAATAATGACGCCCAACCTGCCCAGGGGGAGCACTCAGAAATGGGAAAAAATGAAGGTGCTACTGCTTACCATGCAGTCCAGCCTACCCTCGATTGATAGTAAAATGGACAATATGACCGCCAGGCTGTACCTGCTCACTAATAAGCTCTAAAAACATGCAGGGTGCATATCTTAAATCGAACAGCGCATTTCTCATGTCGAAGACACAATATGTGCAAAAATACGAACAACTCTTGCAAATGGACAAACTCCTCAAAATCATTGCGAACAAAAATGAAGACTTAGAAGCCAGGTCAAGGAGAGACAATCTACGTATAGTAGGCGTTCCGGAATCCATAGATATTGGACGCATGGAACAATATGTGGAACACATGCCCACTACTCTGGTGAGGAACCCTTCTCCAAGATGCTGGTAGTGAAGAGAGCACACAGAGTCCTGACAGCGAAGCCTTCACCTGAGGCTGCGCCCTGACCAATAATTGCCTGCCTGCTGAACTATAGGTACAGCGACACCACACTAAGGTTGGGCCGCGAAAGACACCCCCTGCAGTTCGATGGCAATGAGATATCGATCTACCCTGATTTGACCATGGTGGTGCAGGAGGCTTGCAAAAAAATACGCCACCGTCAAGCAGAAAATGAGACAAGCGAACATTTCCTATGCAATGCTGTACCCAGCGCACCTAAAGATCACACATAAAGGGAAAAGGCTGATCTTTGCAAGCCGCAACAGGCCAATGACTATCTGAAACACAACTGCGGACGAGAGTTGCAGAGGAGACAAATTGGCGCAGGTCCAGAACCGACTTCTACCCTGTCAGACCAAGACTGATCCCATCTTAAACTGAAGCTGGGCAATCCTAGCACAAACTACTGTGATTCCCAAATGATGCCTTGGGAGCGGAGCACCCCCCCAAAGACCAACCACACAACCATTAATTGCTACCTTTGAAAACCCAAATGAACGCCATGCATCACTCTGGGAACAATGACTAGCTAGTCAAAGCAGGCTTTCCTGGGCACTTTACAAGATGCCCGGGCTCCCTCTGACATCTGAGGGGCTCTAGCGCGCCTTCCTAGCTGGCCTCCCACTGGGACGTTCCCTGTTACCCTTGGAGATTCAGTGTTTCAAGTTTGTAGTTATTTTTTGGGATTTCAAAGGGTGGGCAATTCCGGGCGGAATTGGGCTGCCGAGGTGGGAGGCGGGGTTGGAAGGGGAGTTCAACTGTTACCCAGGGTCACATCAACACATATCCCAACTGCACACAACATTGACTATTAACCAGCTGCATTCCGCACTTCCCCCAAAACTGTCCAGGCCCGTAACAGCATCTCTAAATGTCAGCGTTCAGGGAAGTAACCCAGTTCACTAGAGGTGGGCATGCACTAAATTGCCTGACATGGAACGTGCGGGGACTGGGCGACCCGCGCAAGAGGTGACACATCCTAGTGTACCTAGAGAGACCCAACATATATAACACTCCTACAGAAGACCCACTTTGGACCTGGGAAGCAGGTTACGTTTGCGACTCGCTGGTCTTTGAATCGTCAACATGCCACCTATTTATCCTACTCGCGTGGTACAACAATCTTAATACGCAAAGACCCCCCATATGTTCCTCTGGGTGCTAGAAACGGTCCACAGGGTAGATACACAATTATCTGGGCCGAATAGTGCAAAAATCCATCATAATAGCCCACTGCTATGCGCCCAATGTAGACGCTCCCACTTTCTTTGACTCAGTATGGAGCTGCGTTGTGAAAGTTGGATCAAAATATCTTGCATTGGGTGGGAACTTCAATCTGGCCATAGACCCCCTGGAGGATAGAGGGACTTGGACGATGCTTGCCACAGGGCTGTGGAGCGGCTGAGAGCTGACATCGTGGCACACAGAGTGGTTGACAGCTGGCGCTGGCTGCACTCACTCTGCCATACACTCCAGCTGGTCCAGACTGGACTTTTGGTTCATATCACAATCCCTGGTACCCTGGCTTAGAGAAATCACACATCTAGCCCACACATACTCTGATCACTCCCTGGTCGCATTCAAGCTGTTACTGCCCACAATTCCTGCTCCCCTCGTTACCTGGCGTCTATCCCCAACCATGTTGTTGGATGGTGCATTCCGCTGGCAACTAAAGAGGGAGATAGGGGACTTCTTTGACAGGAACAAGAGGCCTTCAAGTTCACACTCAGAGGGTTTCGCTTGGCAAAGGGCATCGGCATCCTCTGGGACATACGTTCCACACTTGCACTTCTGGAATCGCAAATCAAAGGCTTGGAGACAGAACAGGCCATAACACACAATGCGGTGCGGTGGCTCCGGGAGACATTAACAGACTTTCAGGAGACAGCGGAACGTGAGGCCCTATTTAAGGGAAAAGATGCCCAAGCACGTTCCTAGGGTGAAGGAGAGAGACCAGGTAGGGCTGTGGCCAACACCATCCGTGCAACAAGGCCAGAGAACACAGTAATGGAGATTTGCGACCCCTCTGGCCACCCCCATAGGGACACCCCTGAAATACTCCAGAACTTTGTCACATATTATCAACACCTGTACTCCTCCACTAGAGAACACTCCCCGGATATAGATGGATACTTGGATGTAGCGTTGGCCTGGCTTAGCGACACGCAATGAGAACTCCTTGCAGCTGAACTCGAACATGATGAAATCTGTGAAGCCTTTATGCAGCTAAAATCAGGCAAAGGCCCCAGAGCCCGATGACATACCAGACGAATTTACAAGACCTATGTAGACATACTCGATCCATGGCTAAAAGAAGTCTATAGGGAAACCAAAAAAAATTGCCACCAGCTGCGAATCATATCGACCGCTGTCTCATATCAATTGTGACAAAGATTCTGGTGAAGGTGCTTGCCAACTGATTAAATCTACTGATGACTTTCTTGACTAGGCAGTACCAATCTGGGTTTGTCCCAGGTAGATCCACATCGCATTACCTGAGCACCTTCTTCGCTATTTAACAAAGCATAGACCCTGAAACTCCTGCTGTTGCTACCTTCCTAGATGCATATAGGCCTTTGACACCCTTCAGTGGGATTATCTAATGGTGAAATCAAAACGTATGGGGTTCCCACATGCCTACATGGCCTGGATTTCCTTATTATATTCTGGTCCATCAGCCACTGTGCAGATCAATGGAATTCGATCCACACCATTTCGCATAGAGAGAGGAACCAGGCAGGGATGCCCACTGTCGCCACTGCTATTTGCTCTGGCGATGGAACCTCTAGCGGCCATGCTCCGCCAACATCACAATAGCTACGCAACACGCACCCCCAATAGACATATCCTAATTTCGCTCTATGCAGATGACGTAACACTGTACCTAAGGAATCCGGCTGAGAGCTTAAATCCCGTATTACGGGAATTCATCAAATTTGGCCACATGTCAGGAGTCCAAATAAATTGGGGAAAATCACATGTATATCCATTAACAACTAACACAACTCACACCTGTCCGAACTTCCCCCTTCAATGGATTGACACCAGTCTCAGCTACTTAGGCATAGAACTTCCCCGTAATAAGCAAGAACTGATGCGATTAAATTATGGGGTGATGCTAGACGATATACAATCTAAAGTTACACGATGGATTGCTTTGCCCCTCTCGATGGCCGATCGCATATCACTAATGAAAATGATCATACTCCCCAAGCTACTCTACTTATTTTTAAATATACTGTTCCCATCAACTAGACATTTTTTTAAAGTGCTGAAAACGCAGATGATTTGGTTGGCATGGGCAGGCAAACAGCCACGTCTAAATTGGAAGATCCTCGTACAACCTTTTGCAAATGGGGGCTTCGAGGCTTCTGATCTAGAATTATACTGTCATTGTGCAGAAGCGCATTTTGCACATTACTGGTACCACCCACCTCCGCATATGGCGCACCTGGCAGTAGAGCAGGTATACATGACCCCCAATTCCCATTCCACATATCTGAGACCAGATATGGTTATCACCTCCTCTCTGGACTCTACGTGGCATGCACACAGAGAGCCTGGAGAAAAATAGCTAATCGTGCAGGTAGCAACCTATTATACTCGCCAGACATGCTGCTATTGAAACAAGAGGCAGTATCGATAATATGCGAAACAGCAGGCGCAAAATTGTTAACAAAGTTGAACACCCATAAATGGGGAGATCTTTATGTTGATACCCATTTCCGGGAACCACACATATTCTCACATGACTGGCTACAACTCCCGCTAGAGACCTTTCTATATTTACGCCGTAAGCGCTCCATCAGAGACCTCACACTATCCTTCCCCTTAGAACCACCTAGGATTAGCACATTTCATGCACTGCTGGATGTGAACTCACCGCAACGCTTGGTTTCTATTCTTTATCACTCAATGCAGCAAGAACAGCCGCTCATTAATGGGAGAGCACACAAGGGCTGGGATGAAGAGTTCCAGACGCAATTATCAGATACACAATGGACATATTGCTGTCAGCAGACTGGTAGAATCACGGCAAGCAGTAGATTGAGAATTATACTCTATAAATATCTACACCGACAGTATCATACCCCCGCGAAACTTTATAGACACAACCTTAGGTCCATTGCCAACTGCACCAGGTGTGGGGCAGAAAACGCAGATTTCGTACACCTGGCCTGGTCATGTCCCCGGTGCTGAATTAATGGAAAGAAATTGAGAGGGCACTATCCACAATGATATCCAATCAGTTAACACTCACACCACTAATTTCTCTACTGGTGTACACTGAGAAGATGGAGGGTGGGCAACGCAGATATGTAGTCTTTAGCCTCCTTCTGGCCAAGCGGAGGGTGGCATGCAAATGGGACAGAGGAAGGGCACCCAAATTTAAAGAATGGCTCTGACTTACTATACAGTAAAATCCAGCTGGAGACTTTTATTGAGCTATAGCCTCCCTCGTCGCGCCATAAAGATAATTTGGCTCCGTTAGACCCGTATCTGCTCCAACACTCAGACAATATCTCAATCGCAGAGCCCCGAAGGTCAATTTTGACACATTAGAAATTTGTGGTCCAGACTGTGTACACCCCTCTCCCCCAAATCCAAAGGGATGGATCCCAAGTTCAAGAGAACTATTACGGCATCCAACGTACTTTATTGGGGGAGGAGAGGATGAAATAGTAAGTATGATACCTTAGGCGCAGAGACCTGTGCTACAAGAACTAATCGAGAGAAGGAAGGCGTGCGGACACCAAGCTTACTGGCTTATTACTATGTGTAGCAAATAATATCAAATGAGATTGAGATGTGGGGCTCGGAAGGGTTGTTAAGTATTACACACTTGTTCTTGTTGAACCTACTGTAAAACCAATAAATAGATGAGAAAAAAAGATCAAGCATGCACCCCAAGATCGACTGTATATCTATAAACGTGTGCCCACCAGATGCACTACTATAAAGCGCGCACTTGTGGCTGGGACAGGGATACAGTGCCCTCAGATAATTAGAGCAAAAAGATAGACAAAGCGAGGAAAAGGAAAACGAAAGCCATAAGGACTGTGCAACTCAATGAATCATTTCAAACTCCATGGGCTTGTTAGCTAGTTATGACAGAAGTCATTGGAAGGAAATAGAAGATCTTATGCAGTAGCGTGCTGAATCTTACAAAAAAGAGAGCAAAATCATAGAGGAAGGAAAGATTTTATCTCCTATCAACATTAGGTGTGTTTTGTATTCAATGGACACAGCCTCAAGGAAAGTTAAAACCAACTTGTATGTGCCTGTCTATGAATATCCGGATTTTGCCCTGAAGTTCAGCAACACCTCGGTGAACTGACAATTGATGGACAACATTTCTTCAACCCTCAAGTATATGACATGTTAGAAAGCAAAAGGGTACAGCCACAGATCCTTGATGATTGGCAGTGCCCCAGCAGGGATGATGACTAAAGCTGAGTGCCGATATCGGGTTTGCCGACTGTCTTGCGACAGCCAGCCCGACATTCACACTTCAGACCGCATTAACCCTTGCTGTTATACAACCGGGTGAATTGTAGACACAGCTCCCCAGTCTCAAAAGGAGCTCTGGGTTAGCCTGCGCCAAGCAATCTTGGCACTTCTCTCATACAGAAAAAAGCATGAGAGCAGCTCCAGGATTGGTTAAGTTTGTTGACTTTTCTACGTAAAGTCGACTCTACCTGATCAGCAGCTCTTTGCTTAGGCTGACGGCACGCAGTATATGTACGTTTTTCGACATTGCATTTGGCGGCGCCACTACATCCGTTAATGATCTGGGCAGAATATTTATGCTGCGGTGAGCCCTGGAGAGCGTGACTGCAAGAGATTACTTACCGTACCCAGTTCAACGCTTGCTCAGGTGAATTTTCATACCGTGTCACTGTCTGCTTATGTGCAGGCCCCCGTTTTGTTTCCATATTTAGCCAGCCTCTAGGGGGAGCCGGTAGATGACTGTCTGAACCCCGCGAATTGTGGCTGTTTTCTAACCCTATAGCCTTGTTTGTACCTGCAAAAAGTGTTCACGCAGAGTTCCTGTTGTGGTGTCTGTCTGAGGAGGACTGTTGCTGGCCTAGGGATCAGTGAGCACACACCGGATGGATGATGGCATCACACGCAAGGGCTGGTTCCTGAGATGGATTGCGTGCGCCATGTCCCCAGGCAAACGCTTGCTCTACAGTCTGTCCCTCAAAGTTTTGGTAGTATTCTCCTGGCTCTGACAGTGTTCCGCCCTCTTATGCACTTGTACTATTTGCACTTGTTTTACTCCTTCGTATTCAGCGATGAAGGTGACCAGTTGGAATTTCATTCTGCAAGGGTTTCTGATCGGGCTGGCTGTTACCAATTTGAAGGGATTCCGAGATTCTGCAAATTCCTTAGCGGAGGGACCATGCCTTGTGTGGGCTGTCATGTGTGACTGTTAAGTAAATGATCTGGGGATGACAACAGATGTCACTAAGCCTTCGACAAGAAAGACTCTCCTGTGTATGATCGTGGATATGTAGGATACAGACTATTCTCCTTATTGTGATGGATTGTGCATCCCGTCTTCAACAGAACAATCTTTTTCATACAGTGTAATTTTGAATTTTGTAAACGTTTGTGCATTGCTCTTTTAATCTTATCAGACCAGTGCTACCCTGCCGTCTGCAGCAAAATGTAATGTATTTTATTTAAATATGCCCTTTCTTCCTTGCCCTGTGTTTTTGTCCTTGGTTGTTTTCCCTACTTTCTATCATGTAAGAACCCCCTTTGAACTGATAAAATGCAAGCATCTTGTACCTTCTTTCCCTCCCTTCGCCCAGGCTTGATTCTTTTCTCTTGCTAAATGTCAAAGAAGGCAGCATCTGAACATGGGTCTGGTACCCGAGCGGGTCTCTCCCTGTTCATGTACCTCATTTTTGATCCCGCTAACTGAAAACCTCACACAATCAACTAACATTCTGCTAAACAACAACCGCAGACAGGAAAGGCGCTAGCGTCACGTCGCAGTCAGTGATAGGAATTGGTGCGAGTGTGAGATGTGCCAGTTGCTAGCTGATCGGCTTTTGAATGCAGGTGATGACGCCCCTTGGCACAGGGATAAAGTTCTGTGGCGTGTGCGTCTGTGCTATTTGCTCATCTCCGCTAAGAGGCTGCCCGTTACAACACAGAAACAACTAGTAATTATTTATGAACGTGCAAGTTTCAGGCCTGGTTCATAGAAGCCTAACTGGGGAATTTTACCGGGAAGACACCAAGATGTCTTTAAGTGACGCAAGTCAGTGAAATGTGTGTACTTACGTTGTAACGTTTCTTAGGTAGAAAAACAAGCAAAAGGAACTGTTAACATTCAAAACAGAAGATTCGGCACCAGAGAAAGCCGGTGCTTCACTTTGCTCTCCATTTATGTGTTGAAATGCACTTCAGATAAAAGCAGCGTCCCTTCAAGTCAAGGCCACTCTGTTCTATCAGCCTCGCCGAGGATGTCTCAGCACAATTTTCTACAGCTGAGCCAACTGACTCCCATCTGCTACCGCTGCTCAGCACGCACAGGCAGCGACCGAGCTGCCAAAGCGGCCTTCGTGACAGCATGGCTGTAATAAGCTTGCTAAATGCACGTTGCACAGGTTATATGTGCACTGCACTGTAAATCCTTCTTGTAAGAAGTCTACCCAACATGTATTTTCCTGAATTGGGCTTCCAGTGCACAACAACTTCTGAATATCCGCACAGGAACTTTTACGTTGCAGAGGTATGTGTGTACTTACATGCAAAGTAGAAATCTTGACATTTGTACTTGTTGGCAGTCTGGCCTTTGCTGGAAATCTCATAGGCAATGTAATCAATCAGTCAGCATTGTTTTCTGTACACCCCACCACTTTCGAAAATCACTAGCGGCCACTGATACCAATCAATAGAGCACCCTTGGTCTTCTGGGATACCAGGAGGCTGATGCTCAAGGGATGACCTGCCAGAGGAGCCCGCACCATAAACCCACAGAGTAGCACTGAGCCCACAAGCACAACAGTGTGAGAACATCCACTAGGTAAGTGCTTTCTGAAGACCATAGCAGCGCCTCAAGGCTGTGACTCTCCACTGCCGAATGTGGCCTACAAATGAGTTTGACAGTGTGTTAGGCTCCTGGGCTGGTATGAGACCGGCACCACAGTCACTGCAGCACAAAAACCTCTGCCACAAAGAGGTGACCTTCTAAGCATTCCTCTTTATCATTCACCACCTGTGAGGAGAAGACAGGGTCTACCTTTTGATCACTGGGTCTTTTCAGTTGTTGGAAGTTTCATACCATCCCTCTAAACTTCGTATCATGCCTATACTAAATTAACCAGGTACTCTTCACACTGTTTCTCAAGGAAGAACACATACCTCTACCAAACGAGGCCATTGAAATAGTGCGTTGTCATTAACCGGGTCAAGGAGTATATTCTGTACTTCCTAATCCTCAACAAGGACAAAACATTGCAACCCTTCCTGGGTTTGAGTGTGTTAAAATGCTACATAACCACAAAACACTTCATGATGGTCACAGTGCTAGATGTTATTTCACTTCTAAGTATGTGAAGCTACATGGTAGCACTTGATTTAAAAGATGCACATTTCCCCATCTCTAGCCATCAGGTGCACCACAAGTTCCTAAGGTTTATGATACATAGAATACATTACCAATTTAAAGTTCCTCTGTTCATATTAACAGCAGCTTCAAAAGTATTTACCAAATGCTTAGAAATCGCACGGAAATATCCTACTACCCCGGGACACATTCACCACCACGGGAAATTGCTGCATCCTGATCTCAAATCACTCGGTTCTGTGATTTGGCACAGGAGATCCTAGAATTTGGTTGTTTGACTTTACCAAAAGAACGCATACAAATTCTAAAAGAGGCTAGAACGTCTACTTGCTGTGCATGCTATGTGTCTAAAGGAATATGTTTTCTGGTTTACTGTGCCAGTGTCCAAATTAGAAACTTGCACACCCCCACACAACTTACTGTCTTTTGTGTGTTTCACCTTCAGAAGACCAGAATTGTTATACTTTTTATAAGAGTATATTTGACAGCCATAGCTGCATGCCAGCATAATGGAGAACATTGATTAGTATTTAAAGTTCCTCTCATTAAAGCTTATTTCCCGTCCCATCTTTGGACCTCAACATTTTCCTCTCCAGAGTCTTGGGGCACTAGTTCAACTCCTTCGCCTGCCCTCTACAGTTTCTTTCATCAATGTTATTCTTCGTAGTAGTAAGTTATCATCTCCTTCACAAGAGTAAGTTAACTTTAGGCTTCATCATTTCAAGAACCTTTTATGCAGTTTCATAAATACAGGGTGGTACTGCACATGCACCCTTGGCCAAAAGTTGTCACCAATTCATGTCAACCACTCTGTAGAGTCACCTTTGTTTTTTCTGTATCAACGCTTGCTAGCTGAAAAAGCTCTGCACGCATTAAATGTTCAGAATTGTCCTGTACTTTGTACATCAAATTCGATCTGTTAGGAGAAGACAACTTTTAATGTCTTGTTCATGGTCCTATTTTAATAATATTGTATGTAGTTTAAAGCTGGATCGGCAAGATGGATTATGAAATGTAGTGAATTATAGTTAGCCAAACTAATTCTTATTGTCAAACCTTGGACACATTCCAGGACCAAAAAGTGAGCTCCCATGGCTTTCTCAGGTACATTCTTTGTAAAGCTGCCATGTGGTCTTCCTTACACACTTTTGCTGAACACTATAATGTGGGCCTAAACACCGTAAACAAGGCGTTAATTCGACAAACAGTATTGAAAACTTTGTTTCATAAATCTTCTGCTCTACTCTCAAAATACCTAATTAGAGATTTGGACATTGCTTTTGAGTATATGCACAGCACGTGATCTGCAATGACACACTCTGCAACCTGAAAATGGTATGTTCGATGGCATGTGTGCATGTAGATATGCTTTGCATAAGTCCGCCATCCAGTGTTTGGTGCGGAGTGTTACAAGTTGTTTTTCTTTGAAGAAGCTTTCTGAGTCACGGGATCGAGTGACTCCTCCTCTTGGTGTTATTGCGGATGGTCACAGAGTCCTCTGTAAGACTGTTTTCTCTCCACTGTTGAGTTTGAACGTGTGTTCCTCTTGCTCCGGTTTTTCTCGACTCGGTCCACTCAGAACCATTCCCTTCTGTCTTTCTGTCAGCGACGGTATTGTTTTTTGATCGTGTTTTCATTCTATTGTGTGGTTGGTCTGAATTCCAGCTCAGGAAACCGACTCACCGCCCTTCGGGGCATTTTCGCCCATCTCGGGGCTACTCCTCCACGTGGCATCGGACTATGCAGGGCTAATGGAACGTATTCCATTTCGGTTTTGCCCTCGATGTCACTATAATTTTCCCACACTGACCAACATCTTGTGTGTAATCTGTGTCTGTCTCCTGACCACAATAAGCAGTATTGTGACTCCTGACGTTCTTTTCAATCGAAAAAGACGCTCCACGACCTAAGAGCTCGTCGGTTGGAAACGGCAGCCAGGACTCGAGATGACACGTCTGATATCTTTGGGGAAGAACATGCGCAGAAGGAGCTAGACCAAAAGGAGTCCTTCTCCATCGAATGCAATCGGACATCGAGAGTCAACCGGTGACATTGGCACAACCTGTGAGTAGAATAACCCCTTCTCCCCAAGCAAATACTTCAAAAGAGCCCCACAAAGATGTCGCCCACCGCCACTGTGTTCGGACTATGGTTGGATCTGAAAATCTCCTTAGGATGCCCCGCCTCCCAGCCTGTCACCGAAGATAGCCAAGACTAAGGCGTCTTCGGCATCGACCTCTGGTTCACATATAGCTTCGCGATCGAACCGAGCGCTTCGGCACCGACCAAGAAAGCCTCCACATCCTCTTCGGAGCTGACCCATTCGCCCAACTGAAGAATTTGGTGCTGAAAATTTCAGAGCACAAGGCTGTGCCTCATAAAGACTCCAGTCACTCCTTCACCAGTGGAGCCAATTTTAGAGATCATGGACGCTAGTCAGTGACCGCTCCACATTCAGCAAGCATCTGCAATGCAATAGGTCTTGCATTTTCTTGAGTTAGACCTATTGGCATTGTAAATTCAGAAGTGGTCTTTTCTTGCCACATACATTGGTCAACCCTGACTCATAATTTTGTCTTTTCTTGCCATGTTTTGGTGGTCACTGGCGGCTACTGACCTCTAAAATCACATGCCCTTGAGGAGATATGAGAAGATGACTACACTACCTCAAGTTGTGTAAAGGTCGGTACAGAAATTGGAAAATATAACTGGGAATGTATTTTCTTTGTATTTTAACAGAATGAAAAGTCTTGCAAGCATTCTTGCCTCCCATTTTATGAGCAGAGCAGCCTCATAACTTTCATGACACCAATAAAAGAGATAAGCAATGCCCTGTGTGCAATGTGGTGAGTGCTGGCAAGGAGAAGCCTTGGAGACAGAGACGAGATGCAATACTTTTAGGTTTAGCTACATTCTACCAGATAAGGCTTTTTGTGGCTTTTGTGAGCGAAATGACCGGGAAGGAGGTGGGAGGAATGGAATGCTGCAATAAAACGCAGGCAGCTACCAGCCTAAAACACCACATTGAAAGGAAACCAAAGAAATGACAAAAATAGTCTGTCAGATAAAGAAAGCAAAGTGGAATAATACAGTAGTTGGTCACTGCTCTGAAATCACTTTAAGCCATAAGGAGTATATTAAAAGTATACATGAGGTTGACCACTTACGCTCAACCTAAAAAGGAACAGCGATAATAATTGCTCTCTCCCTCCATTCCGTTAAAAAGGAAGTTGACCTTTGAAAAGGCCTTGGACATTTCTCCACCGCCAAAGAAGGCTGCCAAGGACCAGGCTCTAATTCGTCCTCAGCCTCCTTCTCTAATTTCACCTTTCACCCCTCCATCACCCCTCAAACTCCTCATTCTCCTACAGCACTGCCTATACCAGAGTTTTCACCACAAGGTTCACCCTCTCCTCAAGAGGATGGTTTAGGTGACAAACCTCATGCTCTAGATCCCTGTGGTTCATATGATCCAGATCCCATATTGCCAAATGATCCAGATATGTACCCTGCATGACCATCACCACCTGAAGATTCTACATCGTATCAGCAGATGATAGCAGGGGCAGCTACGTTTCACAATGTCCAATTACACACTGACCCTATTTAGCAGGATTTCCTCTTTGATGCGCTTACAGCCACACACATAGTCCGTTCCTCCCCCATGCTACCCGGTATGCTTCGTCATGCTGATGACATTTTTAGAGAACCTCTAAGATCCTGAGTTATCACCCTTAGGGTTGAAAAAAAACATACAAACCAGCACCTATAGACCCTGTTTATATGGGCTCAAATCCCTCCTTAGTCAATTGTGGTCAGTACTGGACAAAAACATGCTAATAGTCAGTCTACAGGAGATTCACCCCTTCCTGACAAAGAAAGCAAGAAAATAGATGCAGCAGGAAAGAGGGTAGCAGCACAAGTAGCCAATTATTGGCATATTGCCAATTCACAAGCACTGCTAGCGCTTTATGATGGGACCCACAGGGACAAAATGGAAGATCTCCTTCAGTACCTACCAGAGGAACATTGCAAAAGGGTGCAACAAATAGTGTCAGAGGGTCAGGCTATCACCAGAAATTCAATTTGTTGCACGATAGATGCCATAGATACATCTGCATATAGTATCAGCACAGGCATCATCATATGCAGGCATGCTTGGCTTAGGTGTTCAGGCTTCAAGACGGAAGTACAGCAAGCAGTACTCAACATGCCATTTGATAAGGTACACCTATTTGGACAAGAAGTGGATACCACACTTGCAAAACATAAAGAAGACACTGAAACCACTAAAGCAAAGGGGGCACTACTAAACTCTACACAACATGGTAATTTCTGACGGCCACCATTCAGGGGAGGCTTCAAATCATTGCCTACAGACCCTTCCAGCTCTCAAACCAGACGAGCCTCCCACTTTTATAACAAACATTCCTTTAGCGGAATCATACAGAGGCACTAATGGCAAAGGTAGAGGTAAGGCATCCCCCTCCTGAGGTTCTGCCTCCACTGCCTGTCAGTGGCTACCTTCAGTTCCACCACCTCACTCCTCTCTGGTAGGGGGAAGACTGAAATACTTTTATCCACAATGGTCTGATATCACCACAGACCAGTGGGTCATCTCAAATATCCACCACGGTTATTGGTTGGAGCTCACTTCCAATCCACCAAACATTTCCCCCCCCCTCCCCACACTAACAAATTCTCACATGAATACCTTACTTTTCTCAACAAAGAGCTTCAATCACTCCTTTTGAAAGGGGCTATAGAACCAGTCCCCTTATCGCATCAAGGATCAGGAGTATACTCCCTATACTTCCTTATACCAAAGAAGGACGGATCACTCAGGCCAATCCTAGATTTAAGATTGTTAAATCTCTACATTCTTTGAGAGCATTTCCATAATGTCACTCTCCACGATGTTATTCCACTGTTACAGCAAGGCAACTTTATGACAGCATTAGATCTAAAAGTCGCCTACTTTCATATTCCCATATACCCAGCACACCGCAAATATCTCCGATTCGTAATTGCGAGACAGCATTACCAGTTTAAGGTTGTACCTTTCTGGCTCACAACCGCTCCCAGGGTCTTCACAAAGTGTCTAGAAGTAGTTGACGCATATCTTAAAAGTCAACACATTCATGTCTTCCCTTACTTGGACGATTGGCTCATCAAAGCCAGTACGTTACAACTGTCAGTTTCACACTCAGCTAACAGTGGACCTTCTTCACACTCTGGGATTCACAATCAACTTTCTAAAATCCTATCTCCAACCTTTGCAGATACAGCCTTATCTATGAGCAGTGCTCAGTGCACAGTTAGGGTTAGCATATCCATGTCCAGCTCAGATTCAGACTTTTCAAACTTTAATTTCCCAGTTAAAGTAAGACCACAATTACACAGTGAAAACTGTGATGGGACTATTAAGAATGGTGGCATCTTGCATTGCCAACGTACCTCATGCCTGATTGAACATTTAACTCCTACAGCAGTGCCTGTCTCATCAGTGGTCTCAATCACAGGGAATCTGGAAGATATAGTGTTGCTGGACCGCCAGACTTTCCCCTTTCTGCAATGGCGGAATTCCACCAACCTGTCGAAGGGGCGACCCTTTTTAGGCCCTGTGCCTCTGATCATTCTGACTACAGACGCATCACAGACAGGTTGGGGAGCTCACCACCACAATCTCACAATACAAGGGCTACTAGATCCCAGTCATCAGTCTTTACATATCAGTTACCTGTAGGTACAAGCAGTCTTCCTAGCACTGAAGGCTTTTGTTCTACTACTCTTGCACAAAGTGGTTATAGTCCGTACCGACAACGTAACAGCCATCCATTGTCTGCAAAAACAGGGTCAGGGACACGTTCATCTCAGCTGTCACATCTTCCTCAAACAATATCGATATGGGCAAATCACCACCCCATTCTGTTAGTAGCAGCATATCTCTCAGGCACGGACAACCAATTTGCAGACTTGCTCAGCAGGATACAGAAACAAGTCTACGAATGGGAACCCCACCCACCTTCAACAGTACTTCCTAAAATGGGGAACACTCCAAATAGACCTCTTCGCCACCACAGAAAATACAAAGTGCCAAAACTTAGCATCCAGATACCGACACCATCAGTCCAAGGGCAATGCTCTATGGTGAATTGGTCAGGGATGTTTGTTTACGCTTTTCCGCCTCTCCTACACATCCCTTCTCTATTTCGCAAATTGAGGCAAACCTCTCTCACCCTGATCCTTGTAGTTCCCACATAGGCACATCAACCTTGGTTCACAACACTTCTAGATCTATCATTAGTTCCACATGAGAAGCATCCCAACAGGCTGGATCTTCTCACTCAGAATCGAGGACAGATAAGGCACCCAGACCCCAAATCACTCTATCTTGCTATATGGCTCCTGAAGTCATAGAGTTCCGTTACTTAAAACTACCTACGGAATGTATGGACTTTGTGAGAAAAGCAAGTAAACCTACAACTAGGCAGTGTTATGCTGCAAAATGGAAGCATTTTTTATGCTACTGTCACCCTAAACACATTGGCCCACTCAAAGCTTTAGTTCAAAGCATTGTTTGCTATTTGCTACATTAGCAGAGAGCAAAATTTGCATATTATTAATCCATTTGTCTCCATTTAGCAGCTATAGCTGCATATCTCCAAAATAGACAGCACAACTTTCTGTTTAGAATACCAGTTATTAAGGCTTTCATGAAAGGCCTTAAAGATGTTATTCCACCAGCACCATCCTGGAATCTTAATGTTGTTCTTACTAAGCTGATGGGTCCACCTTTTCAGCCAATGCGTTCATGCCAATCACAGTTCCTTTCATGGAAAGTGGCTTTCCTACTGGCTAACCCTTGCTTGAGACGGGAGGCTTTAACTTTAAAGGAACCATTCTTTCAAATACACAGGGACAGTAGTTCTTCAAACAAACCCTAAATTCCTTCCAAAAGTAGTCTCACAATTCCATATCAGCCAGTCTGTTGAATTACCAGTCTTCTTTCCACAACCAGACTCTGGAGCAGGAAGCGCTCTTCACACGCTAGATGTTAAAAGGGCGCTCATGTATTATATTGACAGAACCAGAAAGTTTAGAACATCTAAACAACTCTTTGTAGCATTTTCAGTACCTCATGAGGGTAACCCAATATCAAAAAATGGTCAGATTGATAATCAACTGTATTCAGAGTTTCTATGCTAAAGCCAAATGGCAGTTACTTATTACCCCCAAGGCACACTCCACTATACGCCTCTAGTCATTGCAGTTAATTAGCATATAAATATTGTACATATGTAAACCCATTTCATGGACATCTCTTTCTCCTTACTCCCTATATATTCCTTTCCTTACCTGCCTGTGGGAAAACAGTCTAACAAAGGACTCTATACCCATGCGCAATACCACGCGAGGAGGAATCACTGAATCCTGTGACTCGAAATGCTTCTTTGAAGAAAACAACTTGTTACACTCCTGAGCCAATACTAGATGGCTGACCTATGCAAAGCATGTCAAT
Source organism: Pleurodeles waltl (assembly GCF_031143425.1). Taxonomy (NCBI): domain Eukaryota; kingdom Metazoa; phylum Chordata; class Amphibia; order Caudata; family Salamandridae; genus Pleurodeles; species Pleurodeles waltl. The sequence goes on along the minus strand of NC_090442.1, from coordinate 1,005,431,888 downwards.
CTACAGCACTGCATGCCATGAACATTTGTCTAATGGGTTAGTAACATTTTCCTTATTTATTTTTATTTTATTTAGGGTTTTCTTTACATGCTACTTATCACCCCACTTAGTAGCCTCAGATCATTAATTTGTGAAGTTACTGGGTGATTGGTTGATTGCCTACGGGACTTTTAGACCGCTTGCTAGATAGGGGTTTTACCTGTTGTATGCATTGTGTCGTACCAGTCACTACAACAGGTTTTTCTGGATGCCACAGTGAAGAGGTCTGTGTGTTAAGGATTTCCTGAATTTGAAGTAGGCCTTTACAAGTCTGAGGTGGGTGGGTAATGTGTTCATTTCGGAAAAAGTCGTGGTGAAGAAGTGGCTGGCCACGATATCCCTTTTGTTTGAATCAAAGGGGTGACATTGGGTCACTGTTAGCTGACCTGAGATTTCAGGCAGGATGGAGGTGTATGGATTGGCTGAAGATGTATGACTATCTATAGCCTTAGGAATGATGCAGACATTTTTAAGTGTGGTCCTTTCTGTCACTGGAAAGCCAGCAAAGGGATTTGAGAGCTGAGGTAACAGACTTAGAACTATGTGATCAGCCTAGTTTGGGCTTGTGGCAGCTTGCGCTGGGGAAGCTTGATACCATTACAGGTATCTATTTTGCGCTGGATGCACATTTTTGGGAGAAATGTAGAAGGATCACTTTTGGCTGTTAGAGGTGGAAAAATGCAGATTTGCATACAGCATTTATTTCTGAAGAGGATGAGCATTCACTATCAAAGATCACACCCAGATTAGATGCTAAGCTCAACTGAGTTGGTGGCGGGCCCAAATCCTTTGGCCATAAGAGAGTAAAAAAAGATTGGTTTACTGGACCAAAGAGCCGTCTTGCAGTTTTTCTGCCACAAAGGCAAAGCCAGGTATGCTTCATCCAGTGATGTATGTTGGAAAAGCTGTATGAGATTTTTGTTAGGATGCTTGTACATCATACATTAGGTAGAAATGAGTATCATCTGCCTGCAAACAGTACCCAAAGTTACTGAAATCCATAATAGATATCAGAGGGCTTGTTTAGATGCTGTAAAGTATGAGGGACATTTTGGGACCATGGGGTACTCCTCAATGACTATTATTGAAAGAAAGGGGTCCATTTTGGCTTGATAGGTGGGGTTGTATACAACAGATCAAGTTTCTTGACCTGAATACTGATAGTGGAAGACAGTTGTTGAATGAGTGCCTTGTGGTCAGTGGTGTTGAATACGGTGGAAAGATCGAGTAGTATCCGGGCACAGAGGATGGCTTTGGTCCTAGACTATGCAGTGATCTACCTTTATGTTCAGTAGGGTTCTTTCAGTACTTCTTTATGGCCTTGTTGGGATGGAAAAGCCCCTCTCATGGTGACTGTATCCCACTGCCCTGAGTGTCCTACCTGTAACCATGTCACTGTGTCTGGGTTCCTGGTGCTGATTTATGGTGGCATGGGCAAACACTGACCATGCATGTGTGCCATGACATAGACCTGTCTCATTGATTGAGGTCTTGTTCAACACAGAGGGCTTCCTAAAGCGCTCCCCCCAGTAGTGAAAGGCTACTGCCTTTGCCAGGAGTTAAATAGTTAAATCGCAGTGGTGGCATCATACCATATAGTGGTCAGTAGAAATGGACAGACCTTTTTATTTTTGACACTGAAGTGAGTACTGCAGACTCGATCATGCAAAGTTCTGCTGCTCTGTGCTGTACTCACCCTTGTCCTACATCTAGTTAGTATGTAGCGATGTGCAGCGCATGTGTATTGTATGCATGTACTGGATGTATGTGTCTGAGAATTGTACAATACACGGAAGATTCTGGATACCATTTTTGGGCACCCATGGCTGACTGGAGGAGCATGAGGAGTCTGAGAAATCCCTCCCAGACAGATTTGAGGGTTGCTGCATTCCTGTGAGCTGGGTGGAACACACTGGACAAAGAAGAGCCTGGTTCTTAAGTACACTTCAAAGGTTGCACCTTGAGTGAGAGGCCACTGGAAAGGAACCTGGACACATCTCAGGAAGAAGGTGGGGCTGAGAAGAGAAAACTAAAGACTAGCGCTGGTCCAGGGGTAATCTTTTGAAGCATATATCCCTGTGTCCGACATCCAAGTGTGAACCTCTAGTCTAGTCACAGCCTGTGTTGTGATGTCAGATTTGGAGTTGCTTCTTGTGTGTCAGAATGATTTCTCTAGGAATAGTAGGGCAGGGGAGTAGGCACTTCAAAAGAAAGGAGACACCAAACACAAACTTCAAAGACTCAGACCCTAAATCACATTTGGTGTCTGGAAATGGACTATAAGAAGTGGAGCTTGAGGCCCCCAAAATTATCAGTTGTCAAGCATCCAGTCTGGCAGTGCGTGGAGAAGCTCTGCAAGACTTCTGCCTGTGATCACGACTGGAGACTAAGGCCTGCCAGTCACCCAGCTTGGTGAGGTGATATCACCCAGAGACATCCAAGATCACCTGACCCTGGAGCCTGGAGTACCAGTGTGTGCTTGCAAGCCAGTGTGCCCTGTGAGGAAGAGGAGGGCATTGGAGGAAGCTAAATCCAATGGGGATCCTGGAGAGTGGATCCCTGTAGCGAGGTATGAGTAGGTGCGATGCACTGATGGGGGTCGTGGCCTGTGTGCAGGTTCAAATCAGCGACCCTTTATACCAGAGGGGGGCCTCTGTGAAGTTAGCAGTGGTCAGCATCGCTAGCATGCCAATCAGGCCTTAGCCCATCTGAGGAGTGAAGTCAATGACCCTGTGTGCCAGTTGGGGGCCTCTGTGAAGATTACGGCTGTGCCGATCAGCCCTTTGCCCTAGTGCTGAGTTGGGCTGGTGAACCTGTATCCCATGTGAGCCACTGAAAAGGACATACTGTTGCCTGATTCAAGCTCTCTTCTTGAGGTGAGGCTGCCATGGTGACTTGTGCTGGCTCGAGCCCCCACTGAGTATTGAAACTGGAGTGATCTACCCCTCCAACCTGTGAGAAGGATCAGAGGAGTTTACGGTCTCACAATAGGAAGCGCAGTTGACACCCAGCAGCTGCCTCTGTAGTGCCGCATGTGATTGGTGCAGAGGCGCTTGAATTTGGAGAATGAGGAAAACAGGAGGTGCATGCTTTGGCCTCCTTCATGTGTTGTTTCAGTGATCAGTTGTGTAATACAGTGTTTCCCAAACTGTGGGACGCAAGCCGATTTTTGGCGGGTCACAAATGTCCAAGCAATAACTAAAGATGCCTTCGAATTCTGTATTTATCCTGTCAGATTTGCTGCATTTCAAAAACAGAAGGCAAATGTCAGGCCATGTCTAATGACAGATTGCTGCTGATTTCTTTTTTTTTTTTTCTCCAAAGCATGAGGATTGGTGTTCACAAACACTTCACACTTTGCAGTCAGACAGAGAAAAGTAATGTGAATTATGCAACTGTCTTGCTGGGGTAATGCGGGTGAAGTGAAAGGTTTTAGGTTGTCATTTTTTGTAACACAACAAAATGTAAATAACTGTAAATGAACTGTAAACATTCAGCAGTGAGAAAAGCAAAAATGACATAAAAACAGCTGTTCACGTGAAACTCATTTATCACATTCATATGATCCAGTAGGAAGTCACGCATAGAAATGATCAAGTAAAGAGATATTTTCATTGAGACAGAAATGTGCACACATAGCAAATACTTCTGAAAGATAAGCAATATCAAGGTTCATGCATTGAGGCGGCTATATGTATAAAATTATATAACTAAAAAAATGACAATAATAATAATTCTATTAGGAGTATACCCCAAAAAATATCTGGCTGTATAGTTTGTAACAGAACTGGGAGGAGGAGACTCCATGAAGTTAATTATGAAGAGAGGGAGAGGAGGAGGGGAAGTACTGTGTGTTGCAACATAATATATGTCAGAGGGAAAAAAGAAAATGTAAACAATCAAGGATGATTAGGGAGAAAAAATATGAATACACTTTTAGGAGCATACCCAAAAATAAAGCAGCCAGTATAGTTTGTAACAAGAAGGGGAGGCTCTATGAAGTTAATTCAAAAGAGAAGGCAGGCAAGTAGTGTGTGTTACAACCTAAAGTATGGCTGAGCCAAATGATATACATTGGGATATCATTTGATTACGAGTCAACAAAAAACATTCAAAACAGTCTAGATACATAACAAAGTTAGCTCATGTACATAAATGCTCACATGTGAGCCTGATTCTTTACCAAAAGGAAACAGTCAATATAAAAGGTCTCATAGAGGTTCAAGGGGCCATCAGTGGAAGGCATACACAGAAGTTAGAAAGAGAGGTAACAAAAGCATACTTTCCAATGTTCAAAGGAACTTGTACGTAGTGCCAAAGAGGTTCTATCAAGCCACCTGTCAAAATAGGAAAAGGGGACTTAATTCATCATTTCAGTAGTGCAATATATTTCTGCCATTCCTCCATCGTGTTCAAGCCCTTTATTATAGAGTCACACTTATCAATCCATGTACATTCATGTCTTTTTAAGTTGTGTGACCCATTTCCTTCTCTTGGTGATAGTGTAACTTTTTGGATTACTTGCCACCTGAGATCCTGTGTTGTATGTTGGTGCTTTTGAAAATATCGGACCATGGGAGCTGTCTCTGTGCCATCGGATGTGGCTCCTGTGCTGACTGATCTTTGTTCACACTTTTTGAGATGTCTAGCTAATATGTATCGGATTGCACGGACACCAGATAGAATAAATTGCTAGAGGCACAATTGGTATGATGTTGTAAGGTACTCTGAATGTTGCTATGTGAAAATACCTTTGTATTAAATGTACATTGCCATGCAACAGTTTCCACATTTGTAGTGGTCCCTAATTTGGTTAAGACCCCTCAATGCGGTTAATGTGTGATCAGTTTTGGGAATGCTTCTGTCAGCATGCACTAGATGATCTCTAATATTTTTCCTTTCTTATATGGAAAAAGAGGGGGAGATCTCGAAAAGGTTGCATATTTTTGATGGTAGACCAATGTCTCTTAATGATCTTGACAATCTGATAGGTCTCTGGACAATATGTGGTTACACAAACCGTCTTATCCAAAGATTTTTTTTCCCTAGTATGTAAGATTTCTTCTCTAGGATTGAGCAATGACCTTTTCATAAAATTCTTAATGAGTCGCTTGGGATAACCCCTTTCTCGCAGTTTAGTACTCAGGATAGCCCTTTCTTTGAAATAGTCTACAAGCTGTTGTATTGTAACAGTCTGTTCCATTCTATGGGTTTACGGTACAGGGTAGCAATGAGATGGTTGTCATTATTTTTTATTTGAAGATCCAAGGAAGGTAAGCTCTGTTCATCAAAGTTGCATGTAAATTTTAGATGAAGCTGGCAACTGTTAAGATACTGTGTAATCAGTTGGAGCGAGTCCTCTGGGCCTACCCAAATCAGGAAAATGTCTTAAATATAACATTTCCAGCAACGGATGTTGCTAAAAAATGGGTTGCAGTCAGTGTTAAAGTTGTATTCAAACTGGCCTACATAGAGGTTTGCCAAATTTGGAGCGAAATTGCTTCCTTGAAAGTCCCTGAGCATTGTTCATAATAGTCAGGGATGTGGAATTCCTATTGCCCGATGCCCGGACATCTTGTTTGGGGTCAAGGGGCAACAAGTTTTTATGTTTACTTTGTCCTTGGGACAAGTAGGCCCAACCCTCTGCCGCACAAACCCTTTGGCTGCCTGTTTACAGAGAGTGGAACTCTCTGCAGTTGAGGTAATGTGTTTCCAAAAGATAATGCTGTTCGAACTTGTATTTATGGTTTATTATTTGAAAGCCTTCATTATTAGGGTGAGTGCTGTAAATAAATGTTTTACGGTCACACTTCACTACTGACGTTGGTTCCAGTACAAAAACAAAACGTGTATACACATGTTTGAAAAGTTTAGGCTATGAGGCTAAGTATAATGCTCCCAGAATGCTCTCTGATTAGATGCAAATGAAGTGTCATTTAGTAAAATGTTTTGATGCATGCTAGTATTTCCCAAAAATATTTCTAATGGAAAATCAGTGTAACCATTTTCAACACGATTATGGGAAGCATGAAAATAAACAAACACTGACAAAGCCAACTGATCTGACATATTTTTATAAGTCTTTTAGTTTCATCAATGCGTGTCTTGTTTTGACATGGCTTTTGTAACACTTTATTGTTGTGGGAGCTACCAGGCCCTTAACATTGTAACAAACACTGGCAAAAAAAAAAAAAAACGTTTTTGAACTCTAAAAGCACATGTTGCCACCAGTGGCATAACAAAGGCCCCGCAGCCGCCCTCCAGGGGGCCCCTTCAGCACAGCACCGGCCATGAGTGAGAGTGGAGAGGGGGCTCCTCCTTGTTCTTTGCAAAGGGGCACCCTCCAGTTTCATTACGTCACTGATTGCCACTGTAGTTCCTGACACTGAACAAAACTACTTTGTGTGCCAATATGCTCCTTGTGGAAGAGCAGAGTGCGATCACTCGCAGTAAAGCCAGCCGAAAGAGAGAGAAATAGAAGTTTAATAAAAACAAAATGTCTTTGTTAACACCAGACCTAATTAGGGGCCAAGACCCACATGTAGGTAGCTTTCTGCATGTCGCAAACAGCGACTTTCGCTGTTTGCGACGTGCAAAAAGCACATTGTGATGCACAAACCCAGTTTTGCGATTCGGTAACCTGGTTACCGAATCGCAAAACGGGTTTGCGACTCGCAATTAGGAAGGGGTGTTCCCTTCCTAATTGCGACTCGCAGTGCAATGTAGGATTGTTTTGCGGGCGCAAACCAATCGCAGTTTGCACCCATTTCAAATGGGTGCTAACACTTTCGCAAAAGGGAAGGGGTCCCCATGGGATCCCTTCCCCATTGTGAATGTCACTGTAAATATTTTTTCAGAGCAGGCAGTGGTCCTGCTCTGAAAAAATGAAACAAAAATGTTTAATTTTTCGTTTTTGTAATGCATCTTGTTTTCCTTTAAGGAAAACGGGCTGCATTACAAAAAAAAACTGCTTTATTGAAAAGCAGTCACAGACATGGTGGTCTGCTGTCTCCAGCAGGCCACCCATCCCTGTGAGGGCCGCCATTCGCAAGGGGGTCGCAAATTGCGACCCACCTCATGATTATACATGAGGTGGGCATTTGCGAACCCCTTGCGAATCACAGATGGTGTCAGGGACACCATCCTACATTCGGATTTGCGATTTGCAAATTGCGAGTCGCTCTGACTCGCAATTTGCGGGTCGCAAATCTGAAACTACCTACATGTGGCCCCAGATTCTTAAAGAAAGTCACAAAAGTGCACCCATGGTATATGTCGTACCCCTATAAAATATTTGTGAACTGTATTTTAGCATGGGTAAATACGCATGTGTAGATTTGCTCATGTGAAAATCTATCGAGCATTTGCAAGTTAATTTTCCCTCCAGCCACTTTCTTCCCAACCCTGGAAGAAGTTCTAATTCTGCCATTGTCAGGAGTAAATGTCCAACCTTTCGTATTATGGGAAAATATTAGAGAGAAGCTGGTGAAAATCTTTAAAACATGCAGGTTAGTAGGTTTGCAGACTCCAAGGCATTCCAGCCCTGGAACTATTGCTTACTGCTTCCTCCAGCCCCAGTATGCAGATCTACAGAAAGGTGGCAAAATAAGGAAATTGCTTCAGTAGGGATTGAAACTGCAAGTATTCAAGCCCTACTATGGTAGTAGCCCTGGCATAATCAGAGAGGCTATTATCAGAGCTCTTACATAATGAGATTGCTGCCATAATTTGGCGCCACACTACATGGCACCAAAGGGACAAGTAGATCTTTTTACAGGACAAGTAGATTTGAGAAGCAACCTGTCCCCTGGACAAGTAGATATTTTAATAAATTCCACACCCCTGATAGTCATGTCCAAATAGGAAATAGTTTCTTGAAAGGGCAATTTCTAGATGTTCTATCATGAAATAGGTTGGAACGTGGAAGGGAGCTGGACGAGTGTTTAAGATGTTTCTAATCAACTCAATGCTGTCTTTCTGAGCGATTTTGGTATACAATTAGATATCTAGGGTCACTAAGAGTTTGTGTGCAGGATCGAAGTCCATGTCTCCAACAAAGTTAATCATATATGTACTGTCCAGTACATATGTATTCAGAAGGGGAACATAATCCTTAATAAAAGTGTGGACATGCCCAGTGGATGAGTTGTATTTTTGTGAATTTTTGGCAAGGTATGCAATATCCGGGTCCTAGGGGATTTTTTATTAAAAGAAATTGAATTCCTGTTGTGTTGAGGAATCCTTGTTATAGACCGTGTGATGTGGTTTTGAAGATTAAAAGCTTAATATCTGTTAAAGGGTTTGAGGTCAGTACTTCTTATGTTTCAGATTGCTAAGTTGATACATGATATCTGTCTCAGATGAGTGCCTGTCTTGTATGTCAATGCCTCCTCTTTTTCAACGGGTTTAGTTATGATAAATGTGTCGAATCGCAATGTATTAAGTGACTGTGGGTCATTTGTACAACCGAAAAAATGCTGTTTGCACAGTACAAAAGCCACAATGTGACTCAGTAACTTATTACCTCATGGCATTTTGTTTTTGCGATTCAGTATTGGGAAGGATCGTGTTTAGGGGGCACCTTTTTAATACCGAATAACAATGGGATGTATGAATGTTTTGTGACCGGAATGCGCTCCCAAAACATTCATATTTTACCAATTACCAACTCCGTAGAGGAGGCTGTCACCCATTTCCAAATGTGAAGGGGTCCCCAAGGAACCGCTTCCTCTTTGTAAATGTGGCTGAAAACAATTTTCAAGAGCAGGCAGTGGTCCCATTGTCCACTGCCTACTCCTAAAAAATGAAAAGAACACTTTTCAGTTTTTTTTGTAATGCAGACCTTTTTCATTTAAGGAAAATGGGCTGCATTACAAAACAAATTGCTTTATTTAAAAAGCAATCACAGACATGGTGGTCTGCTGACCCCAACAGGCCACCATCCATGTGATTGTGGCCCTTTCCCAATGGGTCGCAAATTGCGACTTGCCTCATGAATAATGAGGCAGGTCCCTTGCGACCCATTTGGGAATCGCAGATGGTGTCAAAGACACTGTTATACATAGCTGTTTGCGATTTCCTAATAGCGAATTTCTTTGATTCGCTATCAGGAAAATCGCAAACACCAAGCTACGTACATCTGACCCTAAGTTTCTGGCCATTTAATGTTGTATGGTGTGAAGAACCTCCTGATTCTAAGAGTATTGATCTCTTCTAGTACCACCATTTAAAATGCTAAAATGTACGGTGGAATTGACTGGGTGTAAATTGAGATGCTGGCTTCAGCTGTGATGCTGATGGGGGTAGTGGAGAGCTTTTGTTGTGAAAAAAATATTGCAATCTGTGTTTCCCAAAGAAACAATACAGTTCTGAGTTGAGTTTAAAAAAGTCAATGGGTTCTCTTATCACAAGCAATAGACCCTTACTCAGTAAGGACATTTTGTCTTCCTTTAACCTATGTTGTGATAAATTGAATATTGGAATGGGTTGTGTCATAGATGGGACCGTATAGACAGAAGTTGTAGTTTTGGGATTACCATCAACTGAGCCTGTGTTTCTTTGGTGAAGCGTTCATTGACCCTCTAGACACCATTTGTAATATCTTCTACGAGTCTGATGGTATCCCGGAAACTCATTCCATGGCCTCACCCAGTTTCCCCTGTTTCCTCTGCCCCACTGGGGTTTCCCTAAGAAAGATTATGGTGTGTATTGTTGCTATTTGTGCCTTCCCTGGGGTCTTCTGGGTTAATGGAGCCTGCTGATGATTCAGAGAAGATGATCAGTCTTTTGTCTTTATGCATTCCCAAGTAATATTCCCCAGGGGGTAGGTGGGTAGGAGGCTGTGTCGGAGTATAAAAATCGTCTTGTAAGTAAGGTATGCCTTCTCTTTGCTAAAGTTTTTGATATTCTTCTGGATCTTTTCTGCCTTCTTTTTAAGTTCTATAGGACTTGTAAGGAAATGCCTCCTTGGCATGGTTACCCCCTGACTTTTTGTCTTTGCTGATGCCAAGTTATGATTTGAAAGTGTGCTGAGGCATGCTAACCAGGCCCCAGCACCAGTGTTCTTTCCCTAACCTGTACTTTTGTTTTCACAATTGGCACACCCTGGCATCCAGGTAAGTCCCTTGTAACTGGTACCCCTGGTACCAAGGGCCCTGATGCCAGGGAAGGTCTCTAAGGGATGCAGCATGTCTTATGCCACCCTGGAGACCCCTCACTCAGCACAGACACACTGCTTGCCAGCTTGTGTGTGCTGGCGAGGACAAAACGAGTAAGTCGACATGGCACTCCCCTCAGGGTGCCATGCCAACCTCACACTGCCTATGCAGTATAGATAAGTCACCCCTCTAGCAGGCCTTACAGCCCTAAGGCAGGGTGCACTATACCATAGGTGAGGGCACAAGTGCAAGAGCACTGTGCCCCTACAGTGTCTAAGCAAAACCTTAGACATTGTAAGTGCAGGGTAGCCATAAGAATATATGGTCTGGGAGTCTGTCATACACGAACTCCACAGCACCACAATGGCTACACTGAAAACTGGGAAGTTTGGTATCAAACTTCTCAGCACAATAAATGCACACTGATGCCAGTGTACATTTTATTGTAACATACACCCCAGAGGGCACCTTAGAGGTGCCCCCTGAAACCTAAACCGACTATCTGTGTAGGCTGACTAGTTCAAGCAGCCTGCCACACACCAGATATGTTGCTGGCCACATGGGGAGAGTGCCTTTGTCACTCTGTGGCTAGTAACAAAGCCTGTACTGGGTGGAGGTGCTTCACACCTCCCCCTGCAGGAACTGTAACACCTGGCGGTGAGCCTCAAAGGCTCACCCCCTTTGTTACAGCACCACAGGGCACTCCAGCTAGTGGAGTTGCCCGCCCCCTCCGGCCACGGCCCCACTTTTGGCGGCAAGGCCGGAGGAGATAATGAGAAAAACAAGGAGTCACTGGCCAGTCAGGACAGCCCCTAAGGTGTCCTGAGCTGAGGTGACTCTGACTTTTAGAAATCCTCTATCTTGCAGATGGAGGATTCCCCCAATAGGGATAGGAATGTGACCCCCTCTCCCCTTGGTAGGAGGCACAAAGAGGGTGTACCCACCCTCAGGGCTAGTAGCCATTGGCTACTAACCCCCCAGACCTAAACACGCCCTTAAATTTAGTATTTAAGGGCTCCACAGAACCTAGGAACTCAGATTCCTGCAACCTAAGAAGAAGAGGACTGCTAAGCTGAAAAACCCTGCAGAGAAGACAGAGACACCAACTGCTTTGGCCCCAGCTCTACCGGCCTGTCTCCCCCCTTCTGAAGATACTGCTGCAGCAACGCTTTCCCCAGGGACCAGCGACCTCTGACTCCTCAGAGGACTGCCCTGCTCTAGAAGGACCAAGAACTCCTGAGGACAGCGGCTCTGTTCACCAAAGACTGCAACTTTGTTTCAAAGGAGCAACTTTAAAACAACTGCGTTTCCCGCCGAAGCGTGAGACTTGCTACTCTGCACCCGACACCCCCAGCTCGACTTGTGGAGAAACAACACTTCAGGGAGGACTCCCCGGCGACTACGAGACCATGAGTAGCCAGAGTTGCCCCCCCCTGAGCCCCTACAGCGACGCCTGCAGAGGGAATCCCGAGGCTCCCCCTGACCGCGACTGCCTGTCTCCCAGATCCCGACGCCTGGTAAAGACTCTGCACCCGCAGCCCCCAGGACCTGAAGGATCGGAACTCCAGTGCAGGAGTGACCCCCAGGAGGCCCTCTCCCTTGCCCAGTTGGTGGCTACCCCGAGGAGCCCCCCCTTGCCTGCCTGCATCGCTGAAGAGACTCCTTGGTCTCCCATTGATTTCAACGACAAACCCGACGCGTGTTTGCACACTGCACCCGGCCGCCCGTGCTGCTGAGGGTGTACTTTCTGTGCTAACTGGTGTCCCCCCCGGTACCCTACAAAACCCCCCTGGTCTGCCCTCCGAAGACACGGGTACTTAGCTGCTGGCAGACTGGAACCGGGGCACCCCCTTCTCCATTGAAGCCTATGCATTTTGGGCACCACCTTGAACTCTGCACCTGACCGGCCCTGAGCTGCTGGTGTGGTAACTTTGGGGTTGCTCTGAACCCCCAACGGTGGGCTACCTTGGACCCAAACTTGAACCCCGTAGGTGGTTTACTTACCTGCAAAAACTAACTAACTCTTACTCCCCGCAGGAACTGTTGAAAATTGCACTGTCTAGTTTTAAAATAGCTATATGTGATTTATGTGAAGACTGTATATGCTGTTTTGATTATTCAAAGTTCCTAAAGTACCTTCCTGCAATACCTTTCATTTGAAGTATTACATGTAAAATTTGAACCTGTGGTTCTTAAAATAAACTAAGAAAATATATTTTTCTATACAAAAACCTATTGGCCTGGAATTGTCTCCGAGTGTGTGTTTCTCATTTATTGCTTGTGTATGTACAACAAATGCTTAACACTACTCCTTTGATAAGCCTACTGCTCGACCACACTACCACAAAATAGAGCATTAGTATTATCTCTTTTTGCCACTATCTTACCTCTAAGGGGAACCCTTGGACTCTGTGCATGCTATTCCTTACTTTGAAATAGTGCATACAGAGCCAACTTCCTACAGCACTGAATTCAGAGATGGTCTTATTAAGTTTTTCTAAGACTTGTTTGGCTTCTAAACTATCAATACCAAGCAATGATTTCTCTAAATCCGCTACAACTCTTTACTATGTTCAAGTGAAGTTCCTATGCCCAGCACCAACCAGTGTCTTGAACACGTTGTGGCAATATGGCTGAAGCTCCCCTTGAAATGTTTGCCTTTTCTAAGGATTCCTGGGGCGTTGCGGACTTGAAGACCTAGTGGAATAATCAGAGCTTTTAGGTACTCAGTGAGCATACGGGCATCCAGCTTCAATGCCTATGTGCTTCTTTTTTGCCTCCTCTAATTTGTCTACCAATACTTGTCTGGGCTTGCTGTTGAAAGGATGTATTAGAAGAAAAAAGGGTCGGGCCACTAATGACCTATTACTCTGCGTTGAGTTGCTTCTCTCTATCTGACATTTTAGTGAGTGCTTTGGAGAGTAATTGGTGACTGAGAAAAAATATATTGTGAAACAATAGCCCAATTGTTCCAATATGGGGAATAACACACTCAAAGAATATGTCTAAAGAGTAGAAATAGAAAAACACCTCTAAATAAAGGGTAAAGCAATTAAGGAAACTTAAATGCTCTTGCGGTATTTCACCACACAATTACACTGTTTAAAAATAAGAGCAACCCAAATGTTCACGTGAACTTGGGCATCTTTACTTATTGATATGAAACAACTCTTCTTGTGAAACTCATTTGATTTTTTATATATATATATATATATATATATATATATATGGTACAGCAGGAAAATGCAAAGAAAAATTTTCATTTAGACAGTACAATCTGTCTGGCATAAGTCCATAATCCACAGTGCAACCAGTCAAAATCTTGTCATATGTATCAAGAAGGTTTTTGTTATTCATAGATGTCAAAAACCAACATAGATTTAAATTTTGACCAAACAAAATAGTGAAAAAT